>NC_135420.1:12130782-12355782 GCF_051991245.1 Festucalex cinctus
TCTCCTAACAATTCCTACTAAATATAAATAAAAGCACGTATCATCACTGATAATATTTCAGATCGATATTGAACAGTACTCCAGGCTGCAATATTGGTATCGTATCAAAGTGAAAAAGTTTTGACGGATACCCCTAATAAACAGTAAACATTTAAGTCTTAGATCAACGTAATATTTTGTCTTTAACCATTATGCTAAGGCGTGACAGCTCATGTAATTAAAAAAAAAAAAAAAGCCAATAAGAGGTTTTTTTTTCCATCAAACATTTAAAATTGAGTTTTAGTTGCATATCATACAAACAGGAAGCATTTATTTAGTTCTAATGTATCAGATGAACCTATTTTTTTGTTGTGTCTATCAAAAATACAAGACCAGTTGGCATAATACATTTAATTAACATCAATGCTACATTTTTAGGAATACTACTCTTTTGTGTTAGGGCAAAAGCCTTGTCTTAAGTTCAAACTATTTAATTGGCGCCATCTTGTGGCTTCTGGGTGCCAAGCATCTATGTTGAACTGAGCCATGGCTTTGTCTAATAGAAAAATGTGCTTCGTTGCCATCTTGTTGCACTATAATAACTGATTTTCTCTCTTCGGAGCAGTCCCTAGCTCCACAGATAGTGGGGTTTTACCGGAGTACTCATTTATGTGGCGCTATTATATCTAAAAAATTAAGCACAAAAAGACAACCTTACTGAAAAATAGAAATAAGCAAGGAAACGCTACTGGAAATGAGTGTGAGAGACAACCAAAGAAGTGGAGTACAAAGGCACACTTCACATCTTCTCAACTCATTAACGTTTCACACAGTTCATGATAATCAGAAAAAGCTCATACCACGAGTGAGGTAACACATAGTGGTGGTACACAGACTGCTGACTCGGGGGGTGAGACAACACCCCAAGCATACAGCATTATGCATCCCTAATGAAATTTGATTGTCACCTAGAATTCAGACTACAAACTCAGACAAGTAGTGTCAAAATCACAAGGGTTCTTGCTCTGACAGTGAAGGAAATAATTGCCAGCCTATTTTATGTTAGGCTATCTACAGCATATGTTGACAATGGAAAACTGAAAATAGAAGGAAGCATGATTACAGCTGCAAAGCGGTCACATACATTTGCAGACCTTTCAAAACAGAGTGGGGGACAGAAAAAGGCCAACAGCCGTTACAAAGTCCTGTCAAGAAGAAAAAGTGCAATCAAGTCACATCTGTTCTACAAATTAATGAAGAGAAAGCGAGTCAAAAAGTTGAGGATAAATCATAATATGCTGCAGTATTTGTGGGAAGACTGTAACAGCAGTGTCAGGTTTATTTTTTCCCACAATCCCAGCAGCTCAGTCTGCGATATAACAATGTGTGCAAAGCAATCAGACTCAATATGCTGTAAACAAGACGGGGATTTTCTGAAAGCACCCTTCTTCAGCTCCAATCCATACACAATGGTGTAACTAACTACCTTTAAAATTCATCATAACAACAACAGAAAATCCAGCAGAGCAAAACAAACTTTTTCTGCACCTACAACCACTTTAGCCAGACAAACCCCGTCTACTTGAACCAATTTAAAAATGTGTTTAGAATCATTTTTTAGAATATGTTCTAAAGGTGCAACAATTTGTTGATTAATCAACAACTACTCTATTATCAAATTAATCAACAACTACTTTGATCATCAATTAAAGTAACTTAAATTGTCCAAATTTCTGCCTCTCAAAGGTAAATATTATCATATTTCAGCATTCCTCCAGGAAAGAAGACTTAGTGATTATCTTTATGATTAACTGAAATAAGACATTTGCAAAACATCTGCTTTTTGGAAAACCAGGAACCGCCGACCAATGTTGATGTTTGTGCATTTTTTTTCCCCCACTGACAATTTGAAATAATGTTCTATTTTTGACTAAAGCATGGGAATGGGAGGAAAAATGTTTTTAATTTGATTCAGTGATTTAAAAAAAAAAAGAGACAGATGAATTAACTAAGCAAATAATTGTTAGTTGCAGACCTTGCACAAAAAAAAAAGAAAAATGAATCAACTAAGAAAATAATCGTTATTTGCAGCACTACTACTTTCCTAAAAAGAAAAAAAATGAACCTACTAAGAAAATAATTAGTTGCAGCCCTACTACTTCCTAAAGAAACAAACAAAAAAACAGATGAATCAACTAAGAAAATAATTGTTAGTTGCTGCCCTAGCACTTTCCTAAATCACTATCCGATTTGAAGAGAACATTTTACATGGAGACTCTTCCCAAGTTAGCTGATCAGAAAGACACATTAGTTGTGCAGATGGATCTATCCTCTGCACGTTGTTTAATGCAAATATCTAGAAATCCATCTCCTAAAAGAGATCATAACTTCTTTGATACTAAATGACTTCCTTTATCTACAAAACACCAAGGTCAAGGATGACAATCACAAAAGCACAATAAGAATTCTCCTACGATACCACCTATTTAAACAAGTGTTTTTTGTACAAAGACAAAACATTCTGATTGTGTTTCTGAAATTTGATACTATAGGATCTCTTGGCAAAACAATCCATCACATAATCCCAATAACCTATCTATCAATACCTGGGAGTGTGCGCCAATGTAAAGCGTCTTTGCAAGGCAATGCTGCGGTTGACGAGGAGTTTGCGGTACAGCAGCGGAGAGTTGCGAGGAGAGTCGCATGGTGACATCCTTGGCGATCCACAAGGCGACGCGGATGTTGAATGTGGCTTCAGTGACAAACAGCCCGTCTCTCCGGAACTAACCCGGAGGGCCTCACTCATCTTGCTTTGGAGGCTTCAACGTCTCACATTGAGCTCTTGGACAGGTTTTCTCATGTTAGCATGCACATCAGGTAGTCCATCGGCAAAATGGAACTCGAGTTGAACTAATAATGATGCACTTCATGCGCGCACGCTCTGTTATGGGACGCAGAGAAGAAGAGACGAATCCCTCCTCGTGCCGCCAGCTCTGTTTACAAGCCACTGGGCCCTGCCTAAATATGGACAAGCCTCAATTTTAGAGACTCATACCACAGGTACCACTTCCTGCACAAGTAAACCAGCAGCACCAGTTTACATCTGTTTCCTTCTTCAACGCATCACGGCACGGACCGTAATCGGCGATTACAGTTGTGGCTGAGGACAAATACCAGAGCTGTTTTGTGTCAACAGGCAACAGTGCAGATAGACGTTTTCACTGTGATGGTCAGTGGGCCCCTCTCTCTAAAAACAGAGTCAAGCTTTAGATAAAAGATAACAAGAAGCTTCAAATTAGGGATGTTCGATACCATTTTTTTTCAGACCGATACCGATACTCAGACGCTCAGTATTCACCGATACCGATACCAACTGCCGATACCAGTAGTACATTTTGACAAATAAAATTTAAAAAAAAATCACTAAAAGATATTTTTAAACAAATATATTTCCTTTAATTTTGACCAAAAAAAACAACACAGTCACTCTTCAATAGTCTTAATGATCAAAAACACACAAAAATGCTCTTTTAGTTTAAGATTCACAATTTTGAAGTATTTCCAAACCGGTGAAGTTTTGGTGAAAAACTGCTGCAAGCTAGCGGCAGTTACAGGCAAGGAGGACTCACTTAACGTCTTCCCCCACTGCCATCGGTCGCTTGTACTCGTCTGCGTCACGAGTACTCGAGTACTTGAAAAAAGGCTGGTATAGGTACTCGCCCATCCCTACTTCAAATTGAACTGAAACGTTAACTAGAACCATAAATAAATGTAAATATTACTCAAACAATAACACACAGAATGGTGTTGATGGTGTGTGTGCCATTAAACGTATTCACCAAAAAAAAACATTATATTAAAATTCTAAATCACCCAGACAACCATAATAATGTCTTTAGAAGACATTTTGTAATTTAAACAGTGAGATTGAGTACTTATTTTCAAGGTTCTTCACATCCCATAAAATCCATTATTTAGTATGTACCATATACAAGATATATTTACAACCTTAGATGTGGTTAAATTAAAAATTTGCAAGTCAAATGTTCAAAATGCACTGTGCATATTTAAAATCTATCAAGAGGTGGTCAGTGCATGAGCTGCTAAACATAGTAACACGAAATGTGACACACCACACATAAACACCCCCCCCCCCACACACACACACACAAAACAGGTCGCTACAGTTTCAATGGGGCCACTCATTTTGGAACAGGACCATATCACGCACAAAGTGCTCAAAACTGACAAAAGGGTTTGACTACATGGGAGAAAATAATGACAACACGTTTTGAAGGAGAGAATACAAGGACTGAATCCCATTTCTGTGACTAATGCAGGGACTGGAACTATATATTGGTGTGAGTCACATATCGTTCCTCCTCCCACCACCGCAACAGACACACAAAAAAGCTATCACAAAGAAGCGCAAATTCATCATCGAATCTGTGTCACAACACCTGAAAGGCCTTGGACTTCAAGTGTAAATGTCGCATTACAAAAGCAAAGCAAAGCAAAACATTCAGCCAAGCATTTGGTATCCCAGTTCCAAAAGTATTTACCTCAAAGTTCTGCTTCAGTCAAAGAAAATGAAATGTCTGAGAAACGCAACAGACAACGGACGGTCGCTGAAGTCAGCTGGCTGAAAAAAAATCTTGTCATTTTTTTTTTTTACGAATTAACATTATAAAAGTCTCAGTGATTTGCAAATCACGGTGATGTATCAAATTTCACATTGTGTAATAATCTTATGGTTGCTCTAAACTTGATCAGTCTAGAGCACACATAGGCAAGGTATAACAATTATTACCTTGACACAGAGTCAATAACCCTTTCAAAACATGAATATTACCAATATTCGAGATTTGACATTGCATGTAAACACATGCAAAAACCTGAATATACTCTCATTGTGGGAATGCTGAAAGCATCCCACATATGTTATTCAGATTTTTATTCTCCTCACTTCTTTGCCGAGAAACAACTCCCACATGATACTTCCAATTTACACCGTTCAAGTTTAAAAAAAAAAATCACGCCTTCCAGGGTATATATACACCATCTTACTTACAGTACTCACAATTTAACGTTCAATATCAACATTTACCCATTCATTTTCAATGGGACGGACATTGAAGTTTTTCCCACTTTCCACGCCCACTTCCATACATACAACGGATCATCAATACCGGCTCTCTGATACTGCACAGTGGAGCACTTGGCTAAGTGCACTGTTCCTGGACAGGATGTCCCGGGTTCGAATCCCACCTCCGAATGTACATTGCAAATATATATCCATTGCAATTATGCTGAGTGACATAACTGTATACCAACTGACTATCATATGAGGAAATGCATGACAATTTCACTGAAATGATTAAATGCATGTTGGCTTTCATCAGATGGCTATTTTTAAACATACGCCATTAGCCATGAATTTGAACAAGGCACGTTAGCTCATTCCTTAGAGCAATTGCCACCCCCATGAAGAACCTGGGTGCAAACGCCGCTTGGAGCACATTTTAGTACATTCGATGGTTTGACACCAACTGACTATCGTTTGAGGAAATGGATTATAATTTCTCCGAAATGATTAAATCCAACCTGAGACAGATTGCAGTTCAAGTTTTCTTTTTAATTCATTTATCTTTCAACTTCAATTAAAACTTTGAAATTTTCACATCATTGATCTTTCAATTTACTTCATAAGCGTTCATCTTAGCATTCAGCTATTCGCATGCAGCTTTCAGTATTCCCATGCAATTTCTCCAGAAATTGCACTTCGTCTAGTTCTTATTCAAATTTGACCCCTGGTTTACCCCTTTTCTAACATGAATACAGTGGTCCCTCACTACTTTGTGGTTCACTATATTGCATAGGGGTGTTAAAAAAAAAATTTGATTCGGTAAGAAATTGCGATATTACAGCACGCAATTCTCGAATCGATTCAATAGGCGGCCGAATCGATTTTTAAATATTCATTTTTGATGGAAAAATATTCAACAAAAATCTCTTAGGGTGAGGCTTTAAACCTTAAGCATGGAAGATGACTTGACTTGAAGTTTCAGATAAA
Organism: Festucalex cinctus; assembly: GCF_051991245.1. Taxonomy (NCBI): domain Eukaryota; kingdom Metazoa; phylum Chordata; class Actinopteri; order Syngnathiformes; family Syngnathidae; genus Festucalex; species Festucalex cinctus. The sequence goes on from NC_135420.1 coordinate 12,136,835, forward strand.
TAAATAATAAATTTCCGTACAAATCTTACAGTATACATGTACAAGTTTACTGATTAGTATTTTCTGAGTAAAAAAAAATCGCAACAATCGACTTATAATTTCGTATCGGGATTAATTGGTGTCGAATCGATTCATGACCTATGAATCGTGATACGAATCGACTCGTCAGGTACTAGGCAATTCACACCCCTAATATTGGAGATTTGTATTTGGGTCAAAAATTCATACATTACGGGGTTTATCTTGGGTTGCACTTCAATTTTTGGTTTTCCTGAGAATATTTGCACTACTATGATGCCAATCTAATTGCATATTGTATCTGACGCATGCATAGGCATTCTGTAGTGGAAATGTAATCCAAATCAGGATTTAACAGCTAAACTGTACCATTGCAAACCCAACTGAAGTGGACCAGCTGGTGGATACGGGCCTTAAGTCGCACAGCTGGTCTCAGAACATATCCGTTTCCTTCGTGTAGAAGATCAGTCAAAGAGAAGTTTGAGTATTCAGGCTTACGCTGTGGCACCTCCCACCCATGCAAGCAGAAGAAAACAGATGGAAGCAATTAATGGATGGCTGGAGAAAGGTTCCATATGGCAGGCCAACATGTTCATTACAGATGTGCGACTTGCACCTGATTGCAAGTATTTAGTTGAATTATTCAGTTCAATTAACAAATTAATTATGAGGCTGAAAAAGTACTAACAGATGATATATATGGTGCAGTAGAGTTAATTTTGTCAACGAAAACTAAACATAATTTTGGCACACATTTTTCACCGGACTAAAACTAGACTAGACTAAAACCCTCATTAATAAACAGTAACTGGGACTAAATCAGTATGCTTTTTCATTGACTAATGAAGACGAGACGAAAATGTACTTCACTTAATGAAAACTCGACTAAAATCTGACAGTGTCACCCCCTTCAAAATCTGCAGCTAGCGAGTGGAACACATGGGACAGACAGGAGGTGGATTCACGGTGCAAGGTTGAAAAAGGGAAATTATAGGTACAACGTAACATTAATCCAACGGCTATAACGTTTCAACAATGTCAATCCGACTGCTAACTAATGCTGGCTAACTTATTAGTTCGTATCATCGAGCCATAGTAGCCACTTGTTGATATACTGTAATTGTGTATAAAGTTGTTTTTCATCAAAAACATGAGAAAAGTATGTGAAAAAGACTTAAGATTCGAAATGTTCAACATCATCTGACAAAAAAAAAAAAAAAATTGTCCTGATTGTCCTGACTAAAACTAGACAAATACAATTATGTCTTCTTGGATGAAAATAAAGACTAATATGCTAGATTTCTAGTCGACTAAAAATTGACTAAATAAAAACGGGATGAGGTTGACCAACTAACCAGCATGATTGAAACTGGACTAAAACTGAGATGAAATTTAAAAATGGCAAATAAAATTAACACGATGGTGCAGTTAGTGATTCATTTCAAGATTATTACACAGACAAGTATATCCACAACTTTAAGTAGTGACACCCAAGAATGAAGGCAAATATACAAAAAAAAAAACATTTGAATGTGTATCAAGATGGCAGTAATCCAAACAAAATTCATCTTCTGAACTATCTGTTCTGAAATAACATGCCTCATTACTTCTCATTATCATTATTACTGTATCTTCTCATGGCCTCAAAAATGATGTTTAAACATTTCAGAGTGCGGAAGACATTATCAAACCCAGAATATTGTTTTGCAAACACCAGAGGATCATCTAAGGCACAGCCAGGTGGGAAGTAAGTTATATTTTCCTTCTGTTTGTATAACCCTAACCTTGAAGCAAACCAAGGTTATCAACTCTTCGACTACTTCACTTGATTTCATACTTGAAATGGGCCAGCAATGACAGTGTGTGCCAGACTGTTACCTTGACTGAGTCATAACATCTTTCAAGACAGTCTAGATCGAAATGCCAGTATGTCTCTGCTGCATCGGCTTAGCAACCCAGAGCTTCTCAGTCATAGATAGTACCATCATAGTAGTACATTCATACATACTATAATAATAATAATAATAATAATAATAATAATAATAATAATAATAATAATAATAAAAGGAAGTTTTTAACTAAAGAAAAAGGAAAAAAAAAGGTGTAAATATTTTCACTTGTAAGATGAACAAGATGCTGTACAATTATTGCTACCCAGAAGAACTGCTGAAAAAATATCCCTGTATAACTTGACTCTATAGGTTGTAAACTGAGTTCCATGTACTAGACACTAATATGTCATAGGTGACACCCAGTGGTCTATTTTGGTATAAATTTTTAACTTTTTTTATGCTTTATGTTTCTGTAACACCTGAATTGACTTTCTGGTTGTTTTTTTTTGTTGTTTTTTTAAAGCTCCCATTTATACCTTCCAAACCATAATATCATCTTTTTTTCAAGATCCCATTTATACCATAAAATATCTGGAATAACAGCTTAGATTATTGAAGAGGGTCTTTCACAGCAGCATGATATTGGAGAGCTTCGATCAGTCTGTAGCAGCAAGTTCCAATTGCAATGCCTGCTGGGAGCGCTGCATCCGTGCCAAGAATGCTAGTAGGACTATTTAAGTGGGTACAAAACATTGGTAGTGAATCTAGAGACATTGGAGTCAGTGAGAGATGAGATTTCAGTACAAAAGTCTTGGTATCAGCCAAATCATGACAAATAATGACTATTGAAAATGATACATCAATGTGTTTTTTGTACATATACATACATATACACACACACACACACACACATATATACATATATATATATATATATATATATATATATATATACATATACATATATATATACACATATACATATACATACATATACATATATACACATATACATATATATATATATATATATATATATATATATATATATATATTTTAAACAGAACGGTGTATGGCACATCTGCCTCACAGTCAGGGGGTTCTACATTCTGTGTGGAGTTTGTATGTTCATCCCATATGCTTGTGTAGGTTTTCTCCAGGCAACTCTCACCTCTGCATATACGTTAATTACCGTATTTTCCGCACTATAAGGCGCACCTAAAACCCTTCAATTTTTTCAAAAGCTGACCATGCGCCTTATAATCCAGTGCGCCTTATATATGGATCAGTATTGAGCCGCAACAGGTCTCGCTGTCAAGACGCTATCGGTGACCCTGCACGATCGGTGACGCGCATGCGCAGAAGATCCCGCCATCTTGGATTGCTAGCTAATACTAATAGTTTACCTCAGAGAAAATAATAAAACAGCTGTTTATTCATTTTGGAAGTGAATAGAATTGTCAGAAAGCTGGTTTGTAATCTATTAATAAAGTTTGACTGACTTGACTGTTCTGTTGACATTCCCTTTAGCGCAGCACCATCTAATGGATGCATAACGTAACCCCAGCCTCTACTGTAGCGCCTTATGTATGGAAAAAGTTTTAAAATGTCATTCATTGAAGGTGCGCCTTATAATTCGATATAGTGCAGAAAATAGGGTACTCAACAACAATATAATTACCAAACATTCACGCCAAGCCATACACTAGTATGAGTGACACTGAAGGCAAAGTGGGTGAAGTCACAAGGACACAACGACATGACTGGGAAAGAGCGGGATTTGAACTGTCAGAGGACCTTTCGGTTACACTACCTGTTGAGCAACAGCCGCTGTGTAAAAAGTGAGAAAAATGAGCCAGTTCTTCTATAATCCTAAGACATAAATTAAAAAAAAAAAGAAAAAAAGTTTGCATATCATTTTTTCTTTCAGGCTTGGAAATCAGTAATACTTAGTTTTAGTTTGGGTGGTAAAGGGGATAACTGAATAAAAAATAAAAAACCTAAATATTAGACAAAGTCTGAATTTCTGTATATACCATTAGTGAGTCATTTCATGGTTAAGATAAGGCTGATTGATTATGGAAAACAATTTAATTGCAAATTTTTTTTCCCCTCAAAATTATGATAGTGATTTAATTTGCATTAATTAAGTTCATTTTTCTAACGTATTATTCAACAATTCATCTTTATTACAGGTACATGAAACACTATCAAATCTATTATGCATTATTGGATATTCAGGTGTAAGCAAATGAAGCATGAAATAACGTGAAAGACAGTTTATCCACTACAATTACAGATATAAACTTACTAAATACATTCACTTGACATGCAGTTTGGTAAGCGTTCACCACAACAGCATAATTCTGCCACACAGATGTGGTATAATCATAAGTATATACTACATTACACTGTACATAAGGCACAGACTAAAGCCCAGATGACAACAATAATGTAAACAAATCAGTGGTTTTACCACTATATCACTGTTTCACGAAACATGATAAGTAAACAAGTATAAGGTGAGGGGTATTTTTTCCATACACTATTTATTTATTTATTTATTTATTTTTTGGCCATCCGAGGCAAAAAAGATCAAGCATGTCAGATACTCGCCTCAATGTCTCGTGAGATGGAAACCTCACTGAAAGCTAGCGCGGCATCCGTCTCCCTGCTCTGAACCCCTTTACCACCCTTCCCCTCCTCTGCTTCTCAATACGGTAATGACCTGTCAAATGGCAATCTTTTTTTTTCTTTTTATCAAATCCCAATTCCATTGCAAATGAAATTAATTATTCAGCCATAGTGAAGATCGTTGATAAGGTCACACTGGTCTGCTCCTTTTCAAGATCAAGACTGATATTTACAATGCGGCTGGTTGTATGTTGAAAGGTCACAGCATGTGAGGGCTGTTTGGGAGGAGTCACTCACTGTCACCAGACGGGGCCGGGCGAATTTGTCGCCTGCATGACGTCACTCCCGCGGCAACTTGACAGCACGCACAGATTTTTTTTTCTCTCTCACTCACTCACGCACACAAGCTTGAGTGAGTGGAGGAAAAAAAAAACAAAACAAAAAACGTGCGTGCTGTCAAGTTGCCGTGGGAGTGACGTCATGCAGCCGACAAATTCGCCCGGCCCAAGTATTTTGTGTCATTCAGGTTATTATTGTAGTCGTGTCCGAATTTGTTGGCTGCCGTCCTCAATGGCCGAATTTGTCTGCTACATGATGTGACTTCTGACACAACTAGACCACACGGCGGTGTCCAAATTCACACGCCTTTTGAATCTAACCTTCAAATATGGTTGTCGCTTCCATGGAGATGGACCTTGAGCAAAGGCTGCTTCAGAGCACAGTTTTGTAGCCTATATTGCTTCACTTTTCTTCTACACTACACGAACAAACCTCACGTTCGGAGTCGGTGAAGTTTGTTTTTAAATATAAGTTTTTAAATAGCGTGTGACGCTGTGTTAATAAACGGTTTCCTTTGACCAAAGTATCCCTGTGGTGGATAAGCCCAACGCCAGTCTGCAACATCTGTACATTTGTTAGCCGACAAGCTAGCTAGTGTCTAGCACCTTTCGTCATGACAATAACTTGCAACGACTTGGTGGGATATATTCCAGCCAACTGAGGCTTTTAAGCAGATCTATTTTTACGATTCGAGCATATACGGATGTGCATGCATGCTACAGTCGTACTTGATCGGTTGGTAAACGTTTAGTGGGGCGTGTTTTCCGCGCATTCAGCTGACACATCCATAGCATCTGAGAGATGAGAGAATTTTAATTATACTATACTAAGTACTAATACTAATTTTAGTAGATTTAAACAAATATTGGAGACATTTCTAAAAGCTAAAAAGTTATCAAAAATAAATACTATACAGTAAGAAAAATGCCGTGCAGCTGACTTTCCTGTGTGCCTCAACAGGAAAAGCATTGCCTGCTGGATAAATGTGCACAATATATACATCTAACAGCTACTAAAATGAAGAAACAATATACAAGTTAATAATGAGAGGATGATAAACCATCACCATGCAGTGGTTCATTTCTGGCTAATAATAAATCAGAGTATAATAAAGCTCATTGATGGCAGGAAAGCATTCACACTTATACGGCTATGCTAAATGGCCTCCGTGCAATAAATGGAAGCTGTAATCTATTCTGCCCATATGTTGATCGACACCAAGACCCACAGCGATGCGATGACTCAGATATTATGCCGACATAATGCAATGCCAATTGATTATCTATTATTTTCCTTCCTTATCATGTTAACTGTCAACCTAAATTGTGTTTTTGCTGATCATTTCAAAGAAGCTTCATCTGGTTGATTTAATTCACTGTGTAACATCTAAGTCTTTACTAAAGTTGAGTACTTATACCATCATACGATAAGATTTCCCTCACATCTAATGTCTTAAAATGCATTAGAGCAAATGAGACTGACAACATTAAAAATGTCAATTCAACTTACAAAGCATTGTTCGGTGTTGACAGACATTTTTTTTTTTTCACCCAAAAGTAATGGGTTTATCTGGCCTGTTCTAACGTGACTGAATTGTTTCTCACGATATACCGGCATACTACCATGAAGGCCTGTATTCTGTGATAGCAAGCAAGCAAGTGCTGCAGATGAATGGATCAGAATCTCTATTTGCTGTTGTGATTGCTTTCTTCTCAACAATACGTGGAGCATCACTGAACAAATCGCACCTGGCACAGATGAGCTTGCTGATATTTATTTGAGGATTTTCCCTTCTTAAAGCTCACTGTGACCATGGAATAAAAATGAGTCATCAGCAGAGAGACCAGTTAGTTTTTTCTGACTTCCAAAATTATGCGGATGAGGTTTTAATTCTTTGGTTCAAGAAAATAGGGGGATCCCTATCCCGAGTTCAATTTCATGCAATGCCATGGACAATGGAGAAGCAGCAGAAAGAAGATGTTTGAGAATGAAGGGCCCATCTGGACTGTGAGGCAGCAGTTCTAGTTGTGCGTGTATAAATTACTAAAAGCAACCAAAAGTTTACAGAAACCTGGAACCTTTGTCCTCAGTTTCCTTTGGATGTCGAGGGCCATGTATCATACAGAGTAAGAGTTCTTTCTAAAACTATGAAACATTTGTACAAAAAATAAATAAATAATTAAAATGTGACTGAGATAGAACATCGACAAGAAATTTCAACAGATGTACTAGACCGGGACCAAATTCTATTTAAATATCTTGCATTGAAGGCACTGCAAAGAATCTCACAATTGAAAAATAATTTGAAGACATATATTTTTGACTAGACAAATTTTCCTTGTCTGGACCATTAAACATTTAAATTGTTCATACTGGTGTGGTTAATATCATCAACACCCACACCACATCCAAGATTCATATATTTCTTTTACAGTGAGAACGACAATGACAAAGGGTTTTTTGAAAGAGCAAATGGGCATCAGACGGCTATTTAACACCGCATCCAAAGTAAATTGAACAAACGGGTTGATCAAGCAAGCACAAGGTGGTTTCCTAGAAACGCCGAAATGCTTTCTGCTATGGGTGAATGGTTTGCCTTGGAAATGAGTAAACAATGTTTAACTCTCCACTTTCAGCCAGAGCAAGAAAGCTTTAAAAAAATATATATACATCAAAAGGTTAAAGGTCTACTCCTCCTGTAGTATATTAAATTTCACGTAGTACAAGGAAATAGTATCATTGTTTTGATACTATATAGCAAATGTCGTCAATTTTATGGGAAGAACATAATATTTCATACTGAGGCATAGCCAACATGGAAGGAATATTTTACTTCAGGATTTTTGTTTCAGAAAAATACATATCCATATAAATATATAAATATTAAAGCAAGTGGCTGGATGGATGTTTTGCAATTTTACATTTTTGTTATATAGAAGCTACACTTTCATCTTTACAATGAGGATGTATTACTTATGAAACGGATCTGACTCATATCTAACAAATAGGTGGGAGTTTTAAAAAAAATCATTCATTGACGGAATATAAGCATTGTTATTGTTCCATCTACATTATAACATGTTTGTATTTCCAGCAACCAACTGGCAGTCGGACTAATGGAAGAAGCCGGCCTTTGCTGCGCCGCCAAAGTAACACAGGAGGTGTTTATGTTGCACTTTTAACACTGCAGAGGCTGATGAATTCAAATTAATCATATGTGTTTAAATCTATTTATTGTTTGTACACCCACATGCTCAGTGACGACTACGCTTTATTTTTAAAAATTATAAATAAAAGTACTTTATAGTATTCTCATATAATACATGCAATGACTCAAGACAGATGCCTGCTGATTATTTTAGAAGCAGTATTCCACTTTGAAGTCTCATTTCAACCAAGCATTATGAGTTACTTCAATTCTCTGTTCAGTATTTCAATTCTAACTGGGCCCAAATATTTCAGCACACTTTCCTTTGACTACCGGCATGATTTGCTTGTATAGCATGTCTCTAAACACACTGCTATCCGCTGATTGTGTCAACAGAAAATTCTCACTTCTATGCAATGTATGAGATGAATTGGAAGGAAATAAGCAGCATCTCAAATAACAACTATGCCAAAGCTGTGTTGTTTGCTGACAGATAATTGTGGGAATGCTGAAACATTCCCACGTTATTCGGCTTTTTATTCTCCAGTTTTTTGCCATGTAATAACTCCCGCATAATACTTCTGATTTACACCATTCAAATTTCAAAATTCATGCCATTTTGGGAATATATCGTCTGATTTCACAGTACTTATAGTATTCGCACAATTTAATGTTAAACATCAACTTTTCCCCATTCATTTTCAATGGGACTGACATTGAAGTTTGAACTTGAAGTCCCACTTTCCACGTCCACTTCCATACATACAACTTATCATTACCAGCTCTCTGATACTGCTCAGTGACGCACTTGGTAAAATGTATTGTCCAGTAACCAGGTGGTCGCGGGTTCAAATCCCTCCTCCAACTATACATTGCAAATGTGTCCATGGCAATTATGCTAAGTGATTACATGTATACCAACCAATCTTAGTTCCACTTTTCCATCTAAATGAATGGCGGGTACTGCATGCCTAGGTGGCGCTATTGCGTGATTTATTTATTTTTTTTGCATTTTTCCATTGGATATCATTATCCACCTAAATGAATGGAGGGTACTTTCAGATAACACGTTTACATATAAATAGGGCATTAGCCATGATTTTCATCAAACCAATTTGGCTCACATGTTAAATACTTGCCTGGCATTACGGAGACATGCAAGTGAGTTGGTTCAAATCTCGCTTGGGAAATATTTATTAGCATTCAGGTTTCAGCATATCCACTAAATTTATGCTGAAATTTCACTTTGTCTAGTTTAAGAACTTTACATTTCCCTGTGCCATGTTCATTCTTTAATTCTTTGGCTAGTTACTCACCATCTCAATAACATATTATTTACCATATTCCGAAGTCACACGTTTTGCATAGTTTGTCAGGCCTTGTGACTCACACTCTTCATTCAACATAGTCCAGGATTTTTGGTTTGTTGTAAATTTCATCCATCCATCCATCTTCTGAACCGCTTACTCCTCACAAGGGTCGCGGGGGGTGCTGGAGCCTATCCCAGCTGGCTATGGGCAGTAGGCGGGGTACACCCTGAACTGGTTGCCAGCCAATCGCAGGGCACACAGAGGCGAACAACCATCCACACTCACAAGCACACCTAGGGATAAATTGAGCGCCCACTTAACCTGCCATGCATGTCCTTGGAATGTGGGAGGAAACCGGAATACCCGGAGAAGACCCACGCAGGCACGAGGAGAACATGCAAACTCCACCCAGGAAGGCCGGAGCCAGGACTCGAACCCGAGTCCTGAGTACTGGGAGGCGGACGTGCTAACCAGTCAACCGCCCTGTAAATTTCACAAGATTATAAATTTAAACAATCTTCAATTGATGTACAGTAATAGCTAAACCATCTCCTAATTATCTGTGTCATCACCATATACAATTCTTAGAGATATCTGGCGAGAAATTGTTTAATGCGATGATTTAATTAACTATCAGGGGATTAACAAAACACTTCCTCTTGTGAAATGAGCCGCAACATCACTTGTTGACAGCAGTGTCATAAAGAGAGCTCAGCTAAGGCGCCTGTCATGCCCCATCAACTTTCCAGCAGCCAATCACATACGCAATTTTAATTGAAGCCTTTTGTCTCCTTTGTCGTGCTGAACAAAAAGCGACTGCACAGAAAACTGTTCCAGGGTGATCTGATGTCAGATGTGCGATAATGTGAGCTACTCAATCAAAATGTGCTGTTATACAAGACTCTCATTTGCGAAGATAAAAAGATTGCTGACGGATGTTGTTTCACAAGTTGCACTATCAATGTACAAAACAAGTCTTATTTTAAAAGATGAGAAAATACATTTGCTCCTTAGTTTGAGCATTGTAGAAATCACAACCTCATTTCTTGTATAAGGTTGTTGTCACAGTTTAAAAGATACAACAAAATCAAGAGAAAAAAAAAAAAACGATGTCATCATCCTTGCTTGTTGTCCTTGTGTACAAAGCAGTGAGGAATGAAACAGCGGAAAACAAACAAGCAAAGGAGCACCTCCATCATTGTGACTGATGAGGTGCAGAAGGCAGTTAGCTCCCTGGTAGCTAAACCATCAATCACACAACTAGATCTTCTCTCTGTGCACGAAATATAAAACAGGATACAGCAAATGTTCAAAACTTTTATTCACCATCAGTTTTTCCTTGACACGGCTGCAGGGATCTGGAGTTTATCCAGGGAGAGGGAAGCTACGCAAGCTTAATCAAGACATCTAATCAGAATTGATTAAATTCAGAAGTGATAATAAATTAGTTCTTTTAATGCAAATTATTTGCCTATACAATGTATGTCTTATCAGCCAAACGTGGCAGCAATTTAACATGCATCAGTTCAATGCAAACGTCAGAATGAGAAAGGCTTTCGAAATGTGTTTGAGCTAAAACTGACATCTAAAGTCCATCACTTTTGGCTAGTGCGACTGCTATAATGCATGAATAAGTTTACGTGGAAAAGGTTAGCACGCCCGTAATATAGACCTGTCATACAGAATAATCACCAACTCATAGAATAGAAAAAATATATAATAAATGTAAATACTGTCATACAAAAAGTCAACAAAATCCACTGTATGCCCAGTCACGCACAGGTGCACATGAAATGTTAACCACGAACATATGCATACAAACAAATGTCCACTCAAGTGAGACATGAAGCTGATTGGAGATTAATGAATACATGAATGAACATTTTAATACTCAACGCCCCCACACCCTTACACGTATTTGATGGCCATTGTGGCCAGAGGTGCAGAATATTGTCAGGCCTTTTTACGTAATTTAACACAAGCTAAATTAAAGTGTAGTGAAACCATGAGTGGAATTGTGGCCATTGTAATTAGAACTACCTCTTGGCACCACCAATTTGTTTCCAAAAAATGGGGAGCTTATTTGTTTAAACTAAGCGTCTGAAGTAATTTTTTTCATAAATTGAAGCTAGAGGCGGCCAAATGAATGAGACTGAGCTCTCCATTCAGTATGAATGAGCTCTGGAGGCGAGCTTCTGCATCATGCCGCCCACAAAATTTCATCAATGGTACATATAAAATTGAAAATATGGTTGAGTGTTGTCATGAATGGTAAACGGAGTACACTTATATAACGCATTTATCTACACCATATGGTGCACAAAGCGCAACAATATACGTATGTTTACAGTAGGGAAATTCTTGTTTTCACTTCTTTTTTTTTCTAACAATTCTGTTCTTTCTTTCTGTGGATTTTAGCAAGTGAAAAATAACTTCTAAAGACATATAACCCAAGTGAGCAGAACAACCAGATTTGCCAGTGAGTACTCGGGAGGGTGAGCCTGAGCCTTTTTTTTTTTTTTTCTCTTTCTTATCCTTGTATTTTTTTATGGCCATCGTGGAGATTTTTATCTCCTTGCCAACCACGTATGGTCTTCCCCTCTTTAACTGATCTTTCTAACTCCTCAAGAGGAGTTGAAAACCTGTCTTCCTTTTGTATCTGGTGATATGATGAATTTTGGTCAAAATAAAAAATGGCACATACTTTTAGTAATCAAATGTAACAATACAGTTTACAACAACAATAAAATACAATAAAGTAATATAGAGTAAATAATTATAATTTAAGGGAAGGACTTAACCCAGGTTCTTTGGCACAAATTACCCCAAGCCCACCATTTTGAAAAAAAATAAAATAAATTTAAAAAAAAAAGCATCCTCCAGCTGTTTTGAGCCAGCATCATGCTAACCATATAGACTCATGATGTAGCTTGCTAAAGCACTAAAACATGTGTGAACCGTTTTAAAAGTTGTCTATAATTGTTCAAACACAGCCATCAAAAAACCTTAATCATAGAAATTTTACTTTAGAGGGCAAAAACGTTTGTTGAATTTATATGTGCTTACCTCTCAATCCACGTGTCTCCCTTTTTTAAAGGACGAGCGAAATGGAAATCTCTTCAAAAATATGTGGTCACATGAGCAACTTCTTCTATCCATCCATCCATTTTCTTGACCGCTTATTCCTCACAAGGGTCGCGGGGGGTGCTGGCGCCTATCTCAGCTGGCTCTGGGCAGTAGGCGGGGGACACCCTGGACTGGTTGCCAACCAATCGCAGGGCACAACTTCTTCTATGGTTTTCTAAATAACAAGGGTGGAACTACTTGCCCCTTGGCACAAATTACCACACTCTTCCCCCATACTGTATTTTGTCATGACGGCAGCCCTGCCAAAAAAGCCAAAATTACACAATTGCACAATCACAATTAAATTTCAATTACTTGCCCAGCCCGAGAGCATATTATGATTATTTGACTGCTCCGCATGCCAGTTTTTCATAATCATGCCCGGCATGATTTGAATAGCCTAAGCGAGTACACGCTAGATGACTTTGAATGTGTTATGGTTGCAGGTGCCAAATGGCGAGTTTGACTATTTGGAAGACTGTTGAATTACTGTGATTTTCACACACAATCTCTCAGCCTTACACAGAATGGTCCAACAAAGGGAAATCAGAGTGGCAGTTCTTTGGACAAAAGTGCCTCAGTAATGGCAGAGGTCAAAGAAGAATGGCCAGATGGCGTGGACTGATAAAGACTTTAATATCTTCTCTTTACAAAAGAGTTTTACGGAACACATCACTAATGCACAAAATCTTTTGTACATCTTGGTGGTAGGGTTCGAATTGGTGCGGGCAAAAAATAAAAAAAATTAAAAAAATAGCTTGATGGCGAGCTGATGGTTGTGTCGGGCTACCACGATGTTATGGATGCTGGCCCGACCTTAATTTTAACGAAAGAAAGAAAGAAAGAAAGAAAGAAAGATGTTCATTGGTTTCCGCTGTTCAGGTACTATCTCGGAAAGCTTTGTGCTACTTGTGCTACACCAGCTAGCTAGCAACAGACTTTGGCACGCTACCTAGTGCGGCTAAACACGGTGCAGAGTTGCTCCAAAGACAAAACTCATGGCTTCAGTGTAGCTGAATAGGCTGCTATTCTGACAAGTATTGTTCTTGTGAAGGGACGATAAGGAATAATTAACAGAAAGACGGAGAAACCATGCTAATTGCTTAAACTACTGTGATATGTTCCGTAAAACAACAGAATTAGTTGTTGGCTGATAAGGTACACTTTTCTCAGATGTCTAGCTCGAATCGCATTAAAGCGTAGAGTATCCAACTTTGATTAACAAAATAGCGGCCAAATTAATAAGTGCCTGATGAGAAAATTACACGCAAAAATGCTACACAGCTAAACAAGGCCAGAACTGGAAACCGCAAAGGAATTACATACCACAACGTACGGCTTAAAGTTTATTAATATAATGTTAAAATATTTAGAGTGCAGACTTTTAATTTTGACTTTTGAGATCAGCACAGAAAATGCACTCAAAATTAGAAAAGATTTACACAGTTACAGTAGATCTTGTCTTTTGTTTTTGGGATCAATTTAGCTTTGCTAAGGGAGCATACAATCCATTCAGGAAAAAGTTTGAAGTGAAATTTATATTTGTGTTTGAAATTATTCTTCCATCCGTTGCTCGACAATAAATGCAATTTTCTTCGAGGTACAATGTGAACTTGCCAGAATCTTTTCAATAAAACCTTGCAGCACTACATAAAAAAAACAAAACAAAAAACTGGACTTTGGAGGTTAGCTTAACCAACATCATTGCTGGCTGACTATCAACCCAGAAAATAATTATTGGGTGCACTTTCTGATCAGCAAATATGAGCGTTACAGCTTGCTTACATATACTGGCAGAAGCAAATAAAGTAGCTCTGCTTCAGCATTTCTGGTGAGTACAATGTATTGTTTCAAAGTTTTAATGATTATGTCATGTTATTAGATAAGCATTAAAAAAAAACATTGGCCTCACCTCTTCCACCAATGAGTATTACAAAACTGTATAGCACAATAACAGCAGCAGCATACGTAACTCAACCTTGCTTAAACTATTACGCATACTACAAGGCTGGCAAAATAAATTGACTACCAAAACGTTCCTAAAAAAAACATCAATTCAAATGTTCCTGAATAGACAGCAATGGAAATGCTTTTTTGCGCACACTGCATACTAATTGGAGCATGAGCAGAGTTGGAACACGAAAAGGGTGATTATAGGTAATCAAAAGCTGCTCTCCCTCCAAACTTCCAATCAGTCTGAGGAAAATCATCTTCAAACACATTTTACTAAAGTCTACTGAGCAAATCCAATTTAAGGCTACTAAATCACCATTTCAAGAGTCACATTACCGATTAATATATATATATATATATATATATATATACATATATATATATATATATATTTTTATTTTTTATTTTTTTTTTAACAACCAAGGCAGGAAGAGCAGGATTCAGGGCACTATGTCGTCTAAGCGCATGGGGCAGCTATTGATTAAGCTTTAGAACTCTGCCTAGCAACAAGCTGGAAGGGGGAAAATGTCTGAGCGACTTTTTTTTTTTTTTTTTAAATCTGCTTAGCATCATTTTTCACTTGTCCTGTTTGACAATGCATTCGTGTAGAGGTGCAGCAATTAATTGACAACAAATCGACTATCAAATCAATTGATAATTATTTCAGGTAATCGAATTGTTTAGATCCTTTTTAATTTAAAATTGTCTGAAATATGCTTGGAATATCATCTTTTCAACAGTAAATATCAATTTCTTTAGTCCTCCATGAAAGTGGACAAATTATCTTTGTGTTGAATCAAAATAAAACATTGGCAATGGTGACCATTTTTTGCCTATTTTCTAACTTGTCAAGGACCACACCACTATTTCAATCATAATTAATTTTTGTGCCTTTTGTGCACTCTCAATTTTAAATAATATCCTGTTTTTGAATCAAGAGATTGGAAATTTAAACATTTATCTGATTCATCGATTAATCAACAAAATAGTCAACAGATTAATCAATTATTGAAATAAGTGTTAGTTGTAAACAGTCCTACTTTCATATTATTTGTGCAATGTATACCACTGTAAAATTACTGGAGTTTTTCTGCACTCCTGAGCCACTTCATTACGTACCCGGCACAATATAATGACACCCAATAGTTGAACCGTATAAAAATGACATTAAAATAGTAATGGTCAACATAGATTGAAAATATCAGAGGTATTACATAATTAAGAATACAGTTTTTATGTATTATTATAGATGCAGTTCTCAGTAGTACTGTACAAAACTGCACTAAATCGTATTGAGAGCTGTTACTCGTATTTTGTAACTAAATGTGGCAACCTCAGTATTCCACAATGCATTTCTACACCAGAGCAAAACACAACTGCACTATCTTCAAGTCAATTAAAAGATCTCTGGCAGTGTGAATGATAAACATACAGCTCTGATCGAGTCTCTTTGGTAGTGCTAGTTCATCACTTTTTTGGAAGTTCTGAATTTGGAGTGCAAGAGAAGTGGTTACCGTTTAAGCGAGGAGGGCCAAGACAATCGGGGTTTCTTCAGTACGGGTCGGAGTTTTTCCAGGGTCCTGTTACGGCACAGGTAGCGCTCGGTGTCCGAGTTGATGCGCTGTTTGATCCGTATGTTCGTCCTGGGCTGCCGCCACAAATGCTTGGGTGGTTTGGCAAGCCCGGCTCCCTCTCTGCTCAGCGCCGCGCACTCCATGTTGTATTGTATTCGCTCGCTAGTTTGCGCCGCTCCTTTGTAAAGCGAATTTCTTCAGTAAACAGGAGTGGTGGAGGGGGAGACTGAATTTGAAAAGGATGTTAGAGGAGGTGTGCGCGTGACATGGCGCGCTGCTGTCCACGCGCCACACTGATGAAGAGACTGACTGTGCAGCGCTCTGCTTTCTGTCCCCTCCTCTCCCTTGCTCGAGCGCTCAGCTTCCTCCTGCCTCACTTGGCCTTTATGCCACTCTCAGCTCTCCTGGGTCCGAGCTGTTCGCCATCTGTCCATCAACGGTGTCAATTTTAAAACTCGTTTCCTAAGCGTTTAATGCACATTTGCGAGGGAAGTGTCACGGTATGCACTTGAGGCAGGGATTCGCTTTATCTTGGGGATATATTTGACATTAGAAAAATCTCACAGTGCTATTTTTACTAAAAAGGAATTTCAGTTTTAGTCATAATTTTGTCATATAACTTGATATCGCATTTTCCCATAAAATTACATTAAATTAACTCATTTGCTCCCAAAAACGTACAAATATGTTGTTTTAAATCTTTAAGGCAGAGGTGTCCAAACTACGGCACGGGGGCCATTTGCAGCCCGCCGTCCATTGTTCAGTGGCCCGCGAAATATGCTAAAAATGGCATTTTACTCAGTTCAAATAAAATAAAAATGTTTGCAGATGGTCAAAGTCAGAAGGGAGGGTATCGGAAAACAGGTGCCATTAAAGGTTATTTTAGTTAACTAAAACTAATGAAAAAACAAAAATTCAAAAAACAATATTGTTACCGAAATAAAATAAAAACGAAAATGCTTTTTATAAAACTAACTGAAACTAACTACACTTATAGCAAACATGTCCTTCGTTTTAGTCTTTGGTAATTAATTTAATGCATGAGCCTTTGGGGATGATTTTAAATGTGATTTTTAGTAGATTTATTTTGATATCAACCAATAATGACGTTTGAAGGTATGTCACACAGAAGTGACGTCATCTAGCAGCAGCCAATAGAAAAGCACCTTCAGATGACATCGCTTCTATGGTGTTTTTTAAATATTGCACACAAGTAATACACATTAAAAAAAAAAAAAAAAAACTAATACTAATACTGAAACTAACTAAACAAAAACTAAGCATTTTTTAAAGAACTAAACTAATAAAAACTAACAGAACCACCGTGAAAACTAATAAATACTAACTACCGGTAAAATTCAAAATTCAAAAACTATAATAACCCTACTGCCATATTACAAATAAATTGGTTTATATACTGTAGCATTTTTCTAAATATGGAAAAGCACCAATATATTATTTGTACCATTTTTAGGACTAAACACAATTCTTCTTCATAACATTATGTGGCCCTTGCGTCCTTCTGATTTTCTGTATTGTGGCCTTCAACTGAAAAAGTATGGACACCCCTGGTTTAAGGTTCCCAAAGACATATTTATACGTTATTTTTTTGTTTGATTTTATTTATTTATTTATTTTTATGCTAGAGCATACGCAAGGCTTTGATGCAGCCGTTCAAATGCAGTGACCGGGTGAAAAAAATTGTAGTAATTACAAAAACGACCAGCAGGTGGCAGCAGAGTATAAAAGATCAACCAGGGCCACGTTGAAAACAAGCCGTTTCCCTATTTGTCAATAAATGATGAAAATTGGCTATATTGTAATGTTAATTGCTGCAAAATGGAAACAGATACAAATCTATTTTTTTTTTCCTGATGAAATAAGAGACTAATCTATCTAATCTTCTAATCTAAAGAACACAATATTCTGTGGGCCTTGCAAAATCAGTCAAAATCCAATAAAACAGCTGGGAGCGAAGGGGGTTGCTTCAGTGAAAATGGCTGGGAGTGAATGAGGTAATGGCATTGTTCCATTCTTCGAATTTCTAGTTCCTAATCGAAAAATGGCCACCGTAGGGCGACCAATATATTCTCGGCCACCTTTGTGAGTACTGATAAAACAAGGCTGGTAGCAAGCATTGGTATTGGTGCCCATCCCTAATATTAACTACAGCTTTTAGGAATACAACCCAACCCTTGCCATGTTTTTAAAGAACACAAGCCTAATATACTTTAGTACAAATCAAATTCCAATCAAGAAGGGATGTTGGATTAAACATACAAAAAACATTTTTGAATTTTCACCTGTGGGATGTTCCAAACAGGTGTTTGATGAGCATTCCTCAACTTTCTCACTCTTTTTGCCACCTGGCCCAGGTTTTTGGAACCTGTTGCAGCCATAAAATTCCAAGATGATGATTATTTGTTAAAAACAAAGTTTATCAGTTTGAACATTAAATAGCTCATCTTTGTAGTGTATTCAATTAAACATAGATTGAACATGATTTGCAAATCCTTGTACAGTATTCTGTTTTTATTTGTGTTCAACACAATGTCCCACTTTATTGGAATTGGGTTTCTATATGGCACTTGGTGTAAGACGTTTGGAACTGTTACCTGTCAGACAGACAGGTAACCGTAAACTACAAAAAACAACTGACCGGTGTTCATCATGACTGGCCAATGCTCGACAGTAGAGAGCCTCGAGGCGATGCAGCGGTAACCCATGTGCAGCAGAAAAGCGGCGGGTGTCAGAATGGTGATCCTGACACGAGTGTCTCCTCCGCAGTGGCGGAAGCAGTAACGGGCCTGAGTAGCGTCGCCTGACCACCTGGTGGACCACAGGAAGCGACTCCCTCCGACCCTGTAGAGCAACAAGGAAGAAATGAGTGTGCATGGTTGTATGTAAACATCTTCAGTAGCCCAGAAAGGTTTATTGATATTGTGTAGGAAATAAGAACAAACGTGATGTGTGTAAAAGCAGTCAGATTCATGACTCAATTCGTGCCTAGAACCCTTGTACATCCCAGGGCAACTGGTCTTGTGTGCATGTGGATCAGCCTCTTATCCAACCCACCACACATTCATATTCACCATTATGCTAAGTGGTGTACACCTCTCTCAGGGTCTGTTTTGCGCATGTGTACATAACAGTAGGGCTCCCACGGTGATATCCATATCATCAACAACACTGCCCACAAGCAAAAAGTACAACAATTTAGTCAAATAGCAGTGTGATTAAATTGTTTGTCTCCCCAATAATTGGACTCTTTGTCTCTTTAAAATGACCTCCCCGTGAAACCACATTCTCAATGTGTAAACAGGAAGGCTGCCAGTGCCAATGATGGTCAATAAAACATCAGACCTGCTCACGGCTATGAAACAAGTGTGAAATCCTATTACTTTCCTAACAGCAAAGGAGAGTGAGTGTACATTACCGACAATTTAAAAACAAAAAAAACTAACTTTATAATCATTTGCCACAAGTTAATTTGGTCTTTTGTCAGCCTAAATCTAACCTTAAAAGTCAATAGAGAAGACTTGTTGGTTATGTACCAAGAATTTGCACAATAGGTTACAAATAAAACATCTCATGAGCGGTCAAGAGACTTTATGTTCCACTGCATAATTAATGCTTTTTGGGCTGGACTGACTGTTGGACTGTTTTTGCAGGTTAATAATAGTAATATCAATAATGTAGATACTTATTAACATTTAATTAAGCAAGCTCACACACAATGTACCTTCAACTGAATCAGAGCCATGATATATGCAGTACAACATGACAACCTTGAATTTGATATATGGCTATAAACAACAGTTCTATAAGCTCCATTTGGTAGTTAATAAGCGATTCAGTTATTCAGCTTTGCCAATACAAATAGTTCCTCAAATACTTCTATTAATAGTACAAGACAAAACCAAGTCTATCAACAGTCGCTTTGGAGGCCTGTGTAAGTCTGATGAGGTAGTTTAGCATTTGGCATCTAGCTCGCTGTTGAACTAGCTAGCTTAATGGCGTCTTCTACAGTGTCATTATCATTATTCACAATTTTATAGTCACACTCGCACACAAGATAACACCATGTGCTGTAACTTTCTACTACCATTAATCAATCAATCAAATCACTTTATTTCACTCTTTAAAATAAAAGAAATGAAAGGGGACAGAAAGAAGTAAAACTTGTTTTGTCTGCCCCTAATCAACACACAAAAAAAGAATCAACACAAAATCAATGACAGCAAGCGGTCAAGACGCTTTTGGTGTTACAATCCTACCAAACAATTCAAAAATAATTCAACTGCATGTCCTTTTATGATATGTATTTTTGCAGTAAATATACTTTCATACATTTTTTAAAAATACAAATAGATTGAGAAGATTTTGTTTTATAATCCAAATTGTTCCGTAGACTGACACCTTGAGTTGAAATACTTTTTGTTTTGTTCTGTATTTAGGTTTAGAGAAAATGTATATTCCTCTTAATTTATACTCACTTTCCCTTTTTATAAATCTAGCTTGTATATTAAACGGTAGAATTTCACGGTAGGCTTTATACAATATTTTAAGGCGGTTAAACGCCATCAATTCATTACATTTTAAAATCTTTAGTTGTATAAATAATGGATTTGTGTGGTCTCTGTATCCACAACCTAAAATAACACGGACTGCACGTTTCTGTTCAATGTCATTTACCTGACTTTTGCCCACAGGAAACTGGGATAGGTACCAGCAACTTGCAAATCTGACGAGGATAAACTGTATTGAAAATGGATGAACTGTCAACTGTAGCCATGGATCATTTTTTGCATTTCATACTCACTCAAGAACATTTGAATGAAATAGCTTGAAATACAGCTAGCAGAAATAAAAAATTTAAAAAAAAAAACGGTATGGACAACAACAAAAAATGATAGTTGTTGGAAAGATGCTACTGTGCTTGTTGGCTACTGTTGCACCACTTTCGCTCAATCTCTCCATGCCAGCCAAGTGATTGAGGTCTTTGTGTGGTGTAAAACACAGAGTACACATCGGAATGATGGCTGAATTTCCCCTTAAGAAACACCAAAAGGTATATATTTGTTTAATTTATTTATTTTTTTTGTTAATGGAATGACTTGCCCAAATTGCCTGGTCGGAGAAAAAATGTAAAATAATCAATGCTAGGAAGCTTCATATAGACAACACCACATGATACAAACATCAGGTAACCTTTGCGAATGTTGTAAATTTTCATCTAAAATTAAACAATGGAGTAAATGCAAATTATTTGCACACTTACATTCATATATAATAAGATAGATAGATAGACAGACAGACAGACAGACAATGTGTTTTTTGTTGGGGGGTTTTAACTTCAGAGTTGCTAAGAATATAATAAGAAGCAAAATGCACGCTTGAGGTGAAATGACAATACATTTTACGCAAGTTATGAACAACCGCAGCTCAACCTCTTTTTGTGGTGTTGGCAGAAGTGAACGGCAGCTCTTGACGAAAGTAGAATTGTCTTCTTGACAACTGAGAACATGACAAATCCATTCTGTTTTGTGTGAACGGTACACCAAGTACCCTATTTTAAAAGTGTCAAGATGATCGAGGCAGCCAAGCAAACAGACAGCCCAAAATCAATATCCTCTTTGTGAGGCTGTTGAAAGCAATTATACAAGTTTTCTTGTCAACATCAATTAATTTGAAGGAACATGGCGCATATTCATTTAGCCTTATTTATTTGACTCTTTTAACTCCTTAGAAATGTGACACCATCTTGCCAAGGCTGCCATTTTGGGAATTTTGAATGCAGAATAATGTTATGTGGATTATCCAGCATGTTTTTTGTTGTTTGAATGGCACATTTTCCAGCCAAGCAACAGCAGGAAGAAAGCAGCTGGTCGTGTTATCACCTGAATGGTGTCCCGCCACGCGACAAACGAGAAGTGTGAATGAGATTGAAGCAGGAAGGCCAGTGTGCAATCAGATGGGACTTAAGATGCTCAGCAGGCTTCGACATCAGAAAAACCAATAAGACCATTGTGCTCTTGTTCGCCACACTTCTGCATTAATCAAGAGGCCGCTGCTGTGTCCATGCAGATATGAATGACACAATGATCATACCCAAGTGTATTAAATGCAACAACTTCAAGCCCAAATCACTTTTTGCACTTACATCATAAACTAACAATGAGTATGTTTGAAGAATACAAGCTTGCTTAGTATATTCTCCAGTGTGCTTGAGGAAATCAGCTCAAAATTTTTATTTACAATACTACCTTCTATGAGCCTGCAATAGTCTAAACACGGATTCTGATTAATATTGCATCGGTGGAATATGAGTTAAGCACCCGTTTTTATCCATCTCAGGGGGCGGACATTTTGTCACTTGCTGTCGACTGAAAATGACATCAAAGTTACTCAGGGCTCAAGTAACAACCAATCATGGCCCAACTTCAGAAAGCAGATGTTAATCCATATCGAAGAAAAATATTTCAATAAATCCTGGATAAAAATGTGAAATAATGTAGAACTAGACTTAATCCCTGTAAGGAAACTGGGCCATTATTAATTTATTGTTAAGAAAATTGTTAGGTTGACTTCCTCTTTAAGACAGACAGGCTGTGGACGTCTTTACGGAGATTCTCCCATCATCACAAGTATTAAGAGTTCCCTTTTCTTAAAATCAGTGCTTTTTTTTGTTTTTTTTTTAAAAAAGCAATAAAATAACCAAATTTTGGCTAATAATAATAATAATAATAATAATAATAATAATAATAAAATCACCTGTTACTTGGTTATTTTGGGTTGTATTGTACAAAACATTCCCGAAGGTTGCTTTAAATTGACCCAAGTACTGTGTCTCGTTGGTTTTTGACCAAAATTGGGTTAATTCTAACCTAGCAGTTTTAAGTGTGTACTTTATATTACTCAGTGATGATATACTGTACTGTACAGTGGAACCTTCAATGGTGAATGCCCTAAAGTCAAGCAATCTGGAGTGAAACTGAAATGTGCCACAAGTTTCAAACAAAACTTGGGAGTTCAGACCATGATTTTCCATATCAAATCCTGTAAGTTTCACATCACTGACCATACACCTTTATTTTAATAACTCAATGTGATTTTTGTTTCCTTTCCATAACAGAAGATTACTAACAATAGCAGATTAAATGGTCTGGCAGTTCAGTCCAAAATCAAGTTTCTGGCAAGCAAGTGGTTTTGCATTTACGGTTAACACTGGTTAACTTCTGTAATAAAGGTTTAAAAATAAAAGTTTCATGATCTGTCGGTCGGCCAGCAAAATGGATTTTGTTCTTGTTGCAGAAAAATGAGTCACATGGCATGTTTTAATCAATACAACTGAAGCCTGAAGGTAAGAATTAAGGTGGCTGCATCTTCAATCGAAAAAAAAAAAAAAAATCATGCTCTCTTATTTAATTCAAGCAGTTGTTTCAATGTGGCACACACTCAAATGCAGTCACTTGTGTCACTAGAGGAGATCTTTATAATACGGCTCTCGACACCAGGCACCAATCTGCATAATTTGCTTTCACAAATTGCCTTTTATATGCCAACTTTTTGTGCGCTCATTCGGTAAACAAATGAAGGTGCTGCTGGCTCTTTCCTGAACACAGTGGGCATTTATAATCTGCCTGCTGTCTTTCACGAACAGGATTAACAAACTACATAAGCCTACCGGTAAGTGCACCCAGTCAACCACCCACAGTGCTGTGAGTTTGGGTTAAAACATCTTGGGCAAAAAATGAAAAGAAGCCGGCGATAGACATGAAATAGGGGCAACACCTGAGCTTCACACTGTGTGTGTCAGATGTGCTGTTGTAAAACCGTTTGGAAGTGTGCCTTGACTGTAGGTGTCGTTGCTTTTGTGTTGATTTGGCGTAGATATTACAAGCTTTACTTTTTTTCTTTTCCCCTTTTCATTTCTTTTCTTAGTTTAAATAAATTAAATGAAATGAAATCACATGAAAGCTCTCGCCATAGATTTTGACTGATGAAACAAAGTGGCATCAGTAGCGATTTTGCCGACTTAAACAGAACATTTGAGTGAGCTTGGTTGTTAAAAAGTGATCAGCCTGTGTCAGGCTTTCAGCATCAATTTGTGCAGATTTTTGCCTATTTAACTGCTTTTGAAAAGTAATCCGATGGCTCTCGCCGTCTTGCTTGCTGAGGCTAGCTAGCGACAAGTAGCTGGAGATCGGTACAATTTTAGGACTAAACACAATTTCTCTTCATAACATTATGTGGCCCTCAAATAAAAAGTTTGGACAACCGTGACTTAAAGTTAAATCACTGTGCAGGTTGTCACTTTTTTTTTAACTCACGACTTCCATCTCAGGCCCAAAGCATTACTGTAGCATCTGTCAGGCTCATTCATGGTGCGCGTGCCAGTACGTGCATTTCTTAAGGTGACAGCCACAGTTGACAAACAAAGACATGACTTCAAATGAGCTAAGAAAAACTCCACCCCTCCCCAATGAAAGTGTGGCGTGAGCAGGGTCCGCACACTATAAAATGAAGATAAAAGCTGATATTGAGTTGAGTTGAGTTGAGTTGAGAGTAAAACAGCCAAAGCCCTTCATACTCATCTGGACATTGGTGGAGCATGCATGATGTAGAAAAAGCTTTAACATTACCTTTTTAAACGACACATTGCACCTTTAATTACACCGATTTGTAACATTAGATATTAAATACCATGCTGGAATAAGTACCACTTTTTCTATAACATATAGGTACCAGTAAACGTCTACAAAATGTTTATTTATTTATAATATGATTCCATGTATAGGACGGGGGGACGATTTTAGAATATTTTATGGACAAAAATGCATCTTATTCACGGAGATTTTACAATAATATCAATACTACGCTAAATAAATATGCTTCATCACATCAATGTACAGTTTTTAAAAAAATATATAAATCGTAGGTCTAATCGCTAATTATATAATGCACAAGCCGCGCCACACCTACAAGAGGTTAACATATTTCACCGCCATATTTCTGCTATGGATACCAGAAAGAGAAGAACTTTGTGAACGTAGTAATTGGGGGTAGGCTTGTGAAGTGTGGTCTCTCTGAGGCACCACATGCTTCAAAATGCACATGTTTCAAACGCCCACTGACCCCATGCTGCCTCTCAGAAGTCAGTTTTGGTTCCAAGTCTTTCTACCACCTCAGAATCTTCGTTTGGGGGATGACACAGTTATCAGTGGAGATGTTGCTGTCTTGGTCATATTAAGAATACTAACCGCCAACCAACGAAAATGAATCTTTAAAAGTCAAAAACTAGTCTTGAAACTTACTCTGACTACATCTTGGCACAAAACTTACAATCCTGGCTTTAAACATGTGCACACACACACAAACGCATGCACCCTCTCAGCGTGTAGCCGCATCATGTAATCAGAGATGAGAGCATTTCATCAGGACATGCTGTTGTTCTACAAACGCGTCAGGAGCAATCAAAGCTGCTGTTATTTGCCTAATTGAGAAAGTGAATATTAATTGATCGCGATGGTGGGAAGAGCAAGCATGATGACCTTCACGCCGAGTCGGATGTTTGTGAGCGTGTGAAAGCAGCAGACAGAAACAGAATATTTTCTGGAAAAACACAACGTTCCAAAGTGAACTGGAAAGTTTTGATGGTGTGAATTATGACAAATACATCACGTTTTCTACCTTCTCCCAAAAATTTGGCAGTTTGTATTAGGGAGGTAATGAAAAGGGCAATATTGTGATATCATGATATTAAAACTTCCACAATATCGTCGTCGTCATGTTCACAATATTTAAAAGGAACACACACATCTGTTATTCCATTTGTGCAGTTCTGGCACCCTCTAGTGGCTACTTTATTAGTGCAATTGAATTTTCATTAGGGATGTTTTGGCCTTCCATGTTTAAAATCTATGCTAATTGTCAGGTGAAGGGGAACCTATATTGCTTGTGAAGCGATCAATGTGTGTATTAGCAAGTAAGTGCTTCAATATTGTTTTTAGAGATTGTAGGTGGTTTAAATATCGCCCCCCCCCCCCCCAATATCGTGATAATTATCATATCGTGACCTTCATATCGTGATAATATCATATCGTGATGTTTGGATATCGTTACATCCCTAATTTGTATATTAAAAAAAAATAGTTGCACAGAATCAAATTTTCTAGTACCGGGTAGTTTAATCACAAAATGGGAAGTACGGCAATATAATTTGAATATACTAAGAAACAGCTGGGATCATTGAACATCAACATTTATACTCCTGAGAAGGAAGAAATGGGTTCTCTGACTGAGTAGTTCCATTTCCTATGGACCACAAACGCAACACTGGGGTAATTAGGCATAATACATCTTGTCACTTTAGTGGCTTATTGTTTTCATAAAGATTATAACTATATTATAGTTGTTACCCACTGTGTGTGTGCGCCTCTCACTTACCTCAAGCCAAGACATTGATGCGTGTTAGTTGTTGCAGCAGAGCAGCAGCTAAGACAAAAGAAAAACAGGACTGAAAAATGACAGAACAGTCACAAGATAAAGCAGTATTGATAAATTCATTAAAGTGTATTACAAATTAAACAATTATTGTTAATTAACAAATTACTTTTGCTTTTTGGTATTGTTTAGTGATAACACAAAAACAACAACAACAAGCAAGCAATATAGGGAATTTATAATGATTGATCTTCTCACCAGCCTTTTTTAAACTGATTCAGTTGCTGTTTAATTTGATAAGCAATTAGTTGCCGATTAAGTTATTAATTTTGACACCTCTAAAGGTATGCATAGATTTTCAAATTTTACAGGGTACGTTTTACCTCTTGCAATTAGAAATCAGGAAGCTACAAGAAACAGGGCTGGGGTTTTTTTTGTTGTTGTTTGTTTTGTTTTTTTAGAGGCACCACAACAGAGCAGGCAAACCAGGCATTGGGCCCCTACTGCAGGCCTACAGCATAATCAAGACAATTTCCCCCTCAGGACATGCAATAATAGACGAAATAGAACCTTCTTTATTGCCATGACAAAAACTTTTATGAAATTTGCTCATTGTAGGCGTGAAAACTACAAACACAAACTTGCTGGACACAGTTTAGAGACTTCAGCACTCAGGGAACTTTCAGGATTTCTAATGAGCGTAGTAACTCTTTGGCATGCATACTGTACAGTATATGGATCAGAGCAACTGCAGTGACTTCTACAGAGGTTCTGTATCACCACCCTGCATGAAATCAGAATTTTCAATACGAACTGTAACATTACAATAGATAACTTGTGCTTCAGTTATTTAGTGCAGTGTTTCTCAACCCTGGTCCTCGGGGGCCACTATCCAGCCTGTTTTTCATGTATGCTGATTCCAACGCAGGTGAGGATCGTTATCTGGCTTCTCCAGAGCCTGCTGATGAGCTTGGAATCAGCCGTGTGTCAAATAGGGAGACCAACAGCCAGTCTGTCAACAACAATGGCGGATAGCTGTGTCGTCGTCATTTTGCATAAAGCATAATGTTTTGCGTGTTGTGTTCATCTCACTGATCTGTATATATTACTGGATAGCCAACAGCCCATACACACACGTGCAAGCTGTATGGCGGCCTCGCGGCTATGGGCTATTTACATCTGTAGTTCGTCTTTTTCGCTGATTCTTCTTCTACGCTTTCCGTTAACTCCTTATGGCAGCGCTCCAGCGCCACTCCAGACTTGGCATATATATTACAGCCTTAAACGTCCTAAGCGTCTTCTTTTGGACACTCGCATGTCTTGAGACAGTTCTGTCTGTACAAGATTTGTTTGAGGAACGAAGCCAGCTTTGCATCTGTGTAAACAGGGCCTGAGAAACACTGATTTAGTGCAATGTATGTAGATAGTGTGACAAACATCTCATTGTAAAAATAGTACCTAAACCTGCTTATTAACAATAAGGAAGCACATATTAAACAAAACAACACTGGCAAACCACAAGCTTTGCTTTTCTTCGATTCCATTCATGTCGTTACGCACAAGTGACAATTCTCTTCAAACGATCAATGGACTTCAGCGCGTTGAGCGCCATCCTTCCTACTTACAGATACCAACATGCTTATAGTATGGATGCATTATTTTGGTGCATTCACAACTTCTGGCAAGAGAAAAAAACAACATTGCGGATCATAATGAAGTTTACCCAACTGCAATGCTTGGCGGGAGCAAGAACTGACGAGACTGATGCACGCTTCAGTCCCTTTGCTCATTAGACTTTAATTGTATTGAAACAAGTGAATGAACAAACAAAGAGAGGCCACTGGGAGTTCAAACTGAACTATAAACCTCTTTAGTGTTAGTTTTTTTTTATTCATGGCAAAAGATGCACCAATACACACAGAGAGACCCAAATTACAGTGCCACCACCAAAACACCAAGCATAAGATTTAATGTTTTTGTTTTTTTTAAGAGGGCAACATCGGCATTACAGTACTTTGCTGACTAGCGTAACCAATTCCTTTTATTACCATATTTAATGATTGACATACATATATTGAACCATATTAAACACTGTTTTGCAGTACATACTTAACAGCAGGTGGTTTTAATATGTTTGTTACACGTCAATCGGCATACATCGGCGACTCCATCTACTGTTTAATTCTGTTATCACGATCAGGCAAAATCCTTGTATTTAAACCAACGTTGTTTGTTTGTTTTTGTTTAACATAAAAAAGCAACAAAATTACTGAAATTAAAATATATAATTTTTTAATTGTTTTTTTTACATACATGGTCAATATTAAGCACAGCTAGCCTGTTCAAAAGGGAGCTTTCAATCATGAATGAATGGGAATGTCATTAATGACATCCAGTCCCCAAAAAACAACATCTAAGTTTTGTGTCACATGTTGTGCTTTATAAAAACATAATAAAATGCCTACAACGCAAAAGACAAAAAAAAAAAAAACGTGACAGGTTGTATTTTGAAAAAACACGAGTGACTAACAAGTTGAGATCCTGAATGATGTATTTTGATAACAGCAGGGCAGGCTCTCTGTGAATGAGGTACATACAGCAAATCTAGGGTGCGGTTGCATTGGCTGGTATCAGATACGCATCGCATTTTATACACATTCATGGAAGGGTCATGATAACTTAATAAACAAAATTCTATTTGTATGATTAAAAAAAGATGATTTTAGTTTAACAACTTCTACAAGTGTAGTAACCATTACACACATACAAATTCCGATCTGGTCCGGTCTGTTATGATTAACCAGCTAAGAAGAAGATGTCCTTGTCTGCAATACTCAAGTCAACCATCTACTGTATAAGTGAAAACAAGACATCTTGTGATAGTGTCGTCACAATGACGCAAAACAGATAGAGGTGGTTTAAACATAAGATGATAAGACTCTGAGCAACGTTCAAGAGTTTAGTCATCAAACTATAAATTGACAACGGGGAAAACGTGATTGCTTGTCACACAAGGTAAAACAATTGATATACTGTAGATACAGATTAGAAATGCAGTAGCTTGCAATCATTTAGGTGCAGAAATCCGAAAAGTGAATCAAAGTTAGAAAAAAAAAAAAAAAAAAAAAAAAAAAAGAAAAAAAAAAAAGTACAAAAAGTAAGGGAAGTAAATTTCAGTATCCACAATGTTATCAAGATACTCAGCAAAATTTTTGCTTCCTCTGTCACTTCTGCACAGATTTTCATGGTGATAATAGTCTTGTTTTCTTTGTAATGCTGCCAGCTGACAAAGCAACAAACAAAAGGCTATAAAAACAAAACCTCAGGCCTGCATACTTTGGCAGCTGTAATACGTTTGTCTCATAACAGGCTATAGGGCACCGTAAAGTTGAAGAACTCTGACATCTAAGGACTGTGGCGGAACTCCACTCTCAACACTTGCTCAGTGTGCGGGGTTCCGGCCACTCGTTCTGTGGCGATTCAAAATTTGAAACACAGTTGTACAATGAGACGACGTCGCAAACTAGCAATCAAAATGCACAGAAGCTTTCGCACATGGCGAAAATTCGATTTCCGGGTTATAAGCAAGCGAGACACAGCCGCCCACCATGTACCGCCAAGCAACAGAAATACAGTATAGTGCACATAATTGTAATTTCATATGTACACGTGGATGAAATAGCAAAGCTGGTGGTAAGAAATATACGCGAGCCGTGTACGACGTACCACGCCGGTTACAGTCAAATGAATCGGAGCGAGCCCCGCCTTTCTTTTGTGCCGTTTTGTTTTTCTCTTGCTAAAAAAATAGTGACTACACAATCGTGACTACACAAACCTCCCACCGGCCCTATACTAACTGCCTGGTCAAGAGGTGTGGAGTAACAAGATGGCCGCCCTGGGACTTCAATAGCTTGCACTGGAGTGTATGGGCTATACAGTCATATAGACAGGTCAGTGGTCTGCAACAAGTCACTTGGAGTTCAGAGGTATAAAAAAAATAATAAATTACTCCGAAAAAACAGAAGTTGGTGCTCAGTTTTTTTGTTTTGTTTGTTTGGGGGGGTTTTTTGAATAATTTTTTTTGTTTTTTGGAATAATGTTTTTTGAATATTTTTTTTCTCCTGTTTTTCTGAAAAAAAATCCGTTTTTTTTTTTAAATATTTTTTACGACAAAAAAAATGACAGAAAAAAAAATATTCAGAAAAGCAGAAAAAAATTGTCAAAAAATTACTGGAAAAAAAAAGCTCCCCAAAAAAATTAGTCAGAAAAATAGGGTTGTTGTTGTTTTTTATTTGTTTTTGTTTTTTTCAAGTTAATGCATTACGCTTCCGTACCATTTGAAGTTTGATTGAAAAAAAATAATTATTCTTAGTAAGTCACAGTATCCAATTAATTCAAACAGACCCGTGGGCTACTCATGTTTTCCTTGGGGCTAACTAGTGATGCTGGCACTTATTTTTCTTTTTTCAGTGTCTCTTCTGTTCAACCATCCCTCTCTGCTTGCAAGGAGAAAAAAATGGTTAATTGGAGGCAATTAACTTCAAAGAGGTGACTTGTTAACTCTGCAAGCAGCCACTCTTATAGTCCCCTGCTTAGAAGACCCCTCAGCATTGCCACCATAAGCAGTATTAGCGGTTATTGACAAATCCACTTTTTAGAATCATGGTAAACCATCAAACCAATAATCGGACCACACTTTCAACAGTCTTAGTCTTGCTCATGTCATGTCCTCGTTTTGTAGCAACCTGCATTTTCCTTGACTGACACTGCCATCTTTTTATGGATTAAAAAAAAAAAAAAGTGCTATTGTACAAGACAATTGGGGCCTCAGAAAATTGCACTTTATTCTAGTATGGCCAAAAAAAATAAATAAATAATGTTCCCCTGGGGGCCCACCCCACTATTTGAGTATGACTACACAAGCTCATTAGAATGTCAGTATTTTAGTTAACTTCCCAGCAATAAGTCACATTCATGTGCATAAACAATGTCAGAATTAGCATTTCTTAACCTTTTAAACAAAGACACACACACATACTTTAGTGCTGACGACTATCACCCACTTCCAAATGGATGTTTGCTGACATTGGCCCATTGTTATGTCTTGCTGCAGACATATTACGATAACAATATGGAATTCCTCTGAGGGAAATCAAAAACAAAAAAATTTTCAAAATAAGATAATATACCAAACAAGTCTGGTATTTTTATTTCCTGAGCATGCATTGACAATCAATTCCCTTTGAGCTGTTAGCATTGCAAGCAGCTCTATAAATGCAACCCAAAAATTCTGAAACTTCTATTTTGTGTACTGTTATCTTGTCAAACTTCAAAACTAAAAAACTGCAAATGTAATGACTGTGACAAGTGACATTTTTCTGCAAGGATGATGATGGCATTCTAAGCTAGCAATTACACGGGGGGAGCTGCACGAAAAAAGAAACTGACATTTACGACGGTCACCTGTCACAGTGATGAAAAAAAGTCTACTATCCTGTTAATAAAAATTGATCATGTATTTTGTTAACTTATTAACCAGATGCAGAAAACAATAGATTTGGTATGATTGCAAACGTTTCCAGATAAAAGATGCAGTGAGAATATTGCAGCAGTAGTGTGCCACCTATTGGTCACACACAGAACAGTCGTTGTAGAAGTGTGTGGGGAAAGGGCCCTTCTTGTCTTGTCTTTTGAAGCCTGAGGGGTCCGTCACAGCTTCACTGCATGCTTATGTAAAAGTGCTCAAGTTTTTTTTTTTTTTTGACAACTTCACCACAACATAGCAGCTCATTGTACTCATCTTATTCAATTATACAGTAACTCTAATTTTATTAAACGTCCTAAAATAGAGTGAGTCCTTTTTGTCATGGAGGATATATTCTGTAATTTCAGCCATACAACTTATTAAAACACACTAAATTTGTTCAAAGACACTTTTTAAATACATTGTAAACATATCTGAATGCAAAAAAAAAAAAAAAAGTCAAAATTTTGGCTCTATAGAAATGGGTGTAATATTGTAATGTGTGATAGATACATGCAAAAGCCTTTAGAGGCGGGGCTTGGTGGGGTGGCGTGTGATGTCAGCGCGCTTGAGTGTGAGTGTTGGCGTGAGCTGCGGCCAAAAGCATCTCCTGCATAAATATATTCATGATATTTGACTGTTATCCCAGCATACAATTAACAGCTGATATGTGCAAGTAAGTCAGTAATGCCTTGTTTATCACTGGTGTTAATTTCCTGGCCAAACCAACAACAGACGAAATCCTCGAACTAGCAACCATATATTTATTTTATTATTCATACACTACTTTTAAGCAAGTGAGGTGTAGGTATTATTTTTGTCTACTTGGGTCGCCATTCATTGTGACTGTGACTGAATGTGCGCGACTTTAAATGGTGGGGCCTGGAGTCTGACAATACTGGCAGTGTAGCATTGGCAAGCTATATCGTTAGCTAATGTGTGTTGTGTGTAGCCAGTGTGACTGAACTGTGAAAAAAATTGTGTATACTTTTTTTTTTTATCTTTGTTCTTTCCTTGACCACTGGTGGAAAGACTAAAATTAGTTCTAACTACTAGTAACAGTGGTACAATAAATTAAATTAGCTAACAATGTCCACGTTTGTTGTGTAGCTTAACATTTTCAGCAGTAAAAAGTTAATATTTTGTCTGTAATTAATGTGTTAACTTCCTTATTTTTCATGTACAATTAAATACTTTTAAAAAGAAATTTTTCTACTTGCTGTCGACTAAAGATGACATCACCTGTGTTGAGGAAGTAGCTAACAACCAATAATGGCTAGGTTGCTGACCAACCCCAGAAAACAGGTGAACCATGATTGGTCGTGAGCTACTTCCTCAGCACAGGTGATGTCATCGTTAGTCGACAGCAAGTAGAAAAATCACTTTTTAAAAGGGATTAATTATACATGAATAATAATGAAGTTATCAAATTAATTCTGAACAAAATATGAAATTTTCACTGCTGAAAATGGTTCAATGAGTCAAGTATCCCTTTAAGCCAGTTATTCATTTGCAGTAGCCACATTGCATTTTATCTTCTTTCATTAAAAGGGATTACACCACAGTAATTTATGTCCTTCCAAAAGTAAATTTCAGGCATATATAATGATTAAATCTTACCTTTGACACCATGGCGATGTAATTTTTTATGAACTATTAGGTGTTTTGCTGGTTAGATTTGTAACTCGGAAGTAAAACACCCGGTTCAGTAAAGCCACCCCTCTCCCCGTGTGATTGACGCTTCAGTCATGTTTTTGGTGAGAAATTAACATTTTGACATGGCTAAAAGCTCCAAAAAGTTGATTTTTCATGTTGCTGTCCCTTTATGTGTGAAATGATCCCAAACTGTTGAAATTATGTCTTTCATGCGCTCATTCCTCCTGGCTTGCGCTAACTGTTCTGTAGTCATAAACAGTTTGTGCGGAAAAATCATCACAGCAAAATTTTACGATATAGCGAAAAATTTGCAATATTAAATTGTATATGTACAGTGAAGCCACAAAAACTGAAGACATTTGTATAATGTAAAAACCCATTCCTGAAATAATAGCTTTAAAATCTGCGATATAGAGGAGCACAAAAGTACGACAGCAAATTAGCGGGGGACACTAATTCAGCGAGGTCTACTCCACCTGCAATTTTCCGACTCTTATCCCGAAACGACCATTCTTTACAAGGCTCGCTCAGAAAAGAACGTGACATATTGAGAATAAGGCGGCTCACCTTCAAAGCAATGAGTCAACATATGGGTCACTTTTTAAGTACACCGTGTTCCAAACAATTAAACATTCCGTAACCTGAGCAAAGTACATTATGAGTATATAAATAAACTCCAATTCTCACAGAAAAGCTCCTTAAATTTTAACAAAATGCAAAAACATGCAGTTTAATGTTTAACTTGAGATTAAGTTAAATGTTGACTTAATTTTTTACTTTTTCTTCAAGGTAAAGAATGGCATTCACTAGAAACGGAAAAGCATTTTGTGTGTTAGTGACACACAACACCTGAACACAGTCAAATGAGCATTTTCAAGAAAATTCCATTTAAAATGCACTAACTGAAAAGCATATTTGGAGAATTTAAAATGTGCATTTCAAAGAGGCAGGCAAAAATTTAAGAAAAGGTGTGCGTATTGAACATTTGTGAAGCTTTTTAAATAACTTATGCAAGTGTTTAAACTAGGACTGAACGATTATTTGCATTTGCAATATTCCAGTAATCAGAATTTGATCAAACATGATTTTCTAAACGCAAGTGCTGCGATTTGACTGGTCATTACCTTCCATTAGTGCAGTGTTTTTCAATTCCGGTCCTCAGGCCCCCAAGCCAGCCTGTTTTCCATGTCTCCCAATTGCAACGCAGGTGAGGCTCGTTATCAGGCTTCTCCAGAGCTGGCTGATTAGCTGTCATTGGAATCAGCTGCATTGGGAGACATGGAAAACAGGCTGGCTAGGAGGGCCTGAGGACCGGAATTGAGAAACACTGCATTAGTGTGCTACGATTGGCTGGCAACCAGTCCAGGGTGTCCCCTGCCTACTGCCCAGAACAAGCTGAGATAGGCGCCAGCACCTCCCGCGACCCTTGTGAGGAATAAGCGGTCAAGAAAATGGATGGATGGATGGATGGATGGATGCATTAGTGTGACAGTATGCCACATACGTATGCACGCACACAGACACGTGAGCTGCACCTTCATCCTAATCCACTCTTTCATCAATTATCAAATTATTGTGAGTGTGCACGTGAGCTACCTTGTTTGTACACTTGTATGACAGTTAATAAAGTAAAAATGTTCTTTTAAAAAATTGCCTGAGGAAATTAATAAAGTATTATTTTGGTCAGTTCCTTTGCCATTACTTCCTACTGTAAGTGAAAAATGTTTTGCCAGCAGGTTGTGTTGGACTTTGGAGCGTTTATTGTAATAATGAACATTCGAGACGGCCATTCCCTCTTCCCCTGAGATACAGGAAAGAAATAATCCACGTCAAGTCCCTCTGTCTGTCTGTCTGCCTGTCTGTCTGGGGGTGAGCAGCAGAAGAAAGGAAGCAGATACATGGTGGAAGGAAGGAGATAAAGACAGGAGGGAACGGATGAAGTAGTAGGATAGTTGAACATTCATTCAACATTTCAATTGCATAGAATACAAAATTAAAACAATGCTGACATTAAACATTGACTTCATGAACTAATAAAACTTGAATACAACAAGTTAAGAATCATGCAACAAAAAAAACGTGCAGAAGAAATTTACAGTCAGCTCAATGTGAGTGGCTGTATGCATTTGTAGAGGACTGCTAAGTAACAAACTAATAAAAATGTTTGAATACATCTGTGTAATTTCTGGAGCAACTTTTAAGTTTGTCTTTCAACCTTTAACAACTCAACTCTAAGCAACTGAACTTACCAGTGTGAGGCTGTCGACGCCGTCTTGTGTCCCGCACGGGAAGCCCAAACGAGTCCTCTCTCTCTTTCAAGCCACTCAACCCCGCAGGACGGTAACTCTTACCGCCTCTTCCATTTTTATTGCTGCACGTCGGTAGTTCGACTTCAAACTCCTCCAACTGTTCAAACTGTGCTACGCGTGGCGCCGAGTGGCCCTCCGTCACAGTGACGTCCCCCGACAGATCACGTGACAAAATCGTAAACAAGTTAATGACACCGTGCACGAGGAGTGCTCGTCGAACTCCATGATTTGTTTTTCCATGAACTATTTCAAACATTACATCCAGTGTTTTATAGATATATTTTGAATCTATATATATAGCTGTTTGTTTGTTTGTTTGTTTGTTTGTATCCCCATGTAGGGTTATTTTTTCTGCTTATAACACACGATTCTCTTTTTGTTACTTTAATTTGCATTGGTTAAATAAAGTTGTTTTATTTTAAACGAACTGGAGTGCTTGCAAATGTGATATACAGTATGAAGTTAAACTGACTGATGAAATGTTTGGATATGTTTTTTATTTTATTTGGAATATAAACCCCGCAAGTTATGTTCAGTTACACAGGTACCAAAATGTACAACCCATCACTGATATGTAACATTGGTTTTTTTTGTTATATTATTTTACATGTGGGCCTGGTGATTGGCGGTGGTGATGTCAAAGTTGAAAGCGCAAAGACACAAAGAAACATTTCAGATGAAAGAGCAAATGGACATATAAACTTGAGTCAGGGAGTGTTGTGTGTGTGGCGTTCCTATACAAGGACATTTCAGCATTATAATATTGCGTTAATTAATGTAAAACAGACCTAGGGCTGGACTGCCCATCTGGCATAGAGGGCAGCTGCCCGGTGGGTCGGTGTCTTTTGGTGCTGGTTTGGTGATAATTATTTTCCTCGATTTTTCCAAGGAGACCGGCCCACAAGTTACAAGTGGCAGCCCATTAATTCATTTAAAATATAGACAGCCAGGGGTGGGGTCAGGAGTCATGTTATCCAAAAGGTTCTGGATATATGTCCATTTTATTTCATGAAACCCTGAGTGTGGACGGTATGAAAAGAAAAAAAAAAAGTTCTCTTTTTTTGTTGTGAGTGAGTGTGAATGGTTGTTTGTCTACACTGCAATGGGCTGGTGACCACTCCTGGTTGTGCCCCACCTTTCGCCCAAAGAAATATAAGGAGAAAAGCGCTATAGAAAATAATGGATGGATGGGAAGTGCCATCCATGACCTTGACCGCTTATTCCTCACAATGGTCGCGGGGGGTGCTGGAGCCTATCTCAGCTGGCTTTGGGCAGTAGGCAGGGGACACCCTGGACTGGTCGCCAGCCTATCGCAGGGCACTGGATGGGAAGTGTATTTAATTTATTTACATGAAACTATGGTTTGTGAGAGAGGACAATAGTGTTACATGGCAAAACAAGACCTTGCATCAGCAAGTACAACAAATAATGAAAAAGACAACAAAATCCCGACATAAATGTATTATCAGCTGAGTTATGGTCACATGAAAGAGATTTTGAAATGATTAGATTTTCTTTTACAGATCCACGAATATGGAGGAATCAGCCATCACGTAGCTTTGTTATAGATCACTCCATTCTGAAGCATTTTCTTCACAACTGTGCTCAAGCGTGAATTGTGCTGTTCTTGCAATGACATTGTGGCAATACAGTGCAGGTAAATGGCTGATTGTCTTTTGGAAAAGGAGAAGAAGAGGCTGAATTATTAATCACTGATAGTGAAGTGCTGTACGTGCAGACTGGAGCGGAGACGTTGATGGCTCTTGAAGTCGTAGACGTTATTTAGAGTAGCGAGCAAATGGAGATCCTTCGTTCATTTTGTCCTTGAAAAATAAAAAAAATAAAAAAGCAAAATAGAAATAGATGATCCTATATGATAGTATGCTTCATGCATTTTATGTTTTCATTTGATGTCATTCGTATGCAACTTCACTTGAAACAAATTCAATTATAGTTTCCCCTCTTTCTCACTTCAGCATTTTATGACACAATCAGTCATGTTGCAACAATACAGTGAGCGAACAGGAAATGTAAATTATGACACTTCCACTAAACTTGGCAGCTTGTTTTGAAGCTAATGAGACACGAAAAGTCACCTCCAAGTAACCGACCTTCGGGCAACCTTTACATTCCGCCGCTTTTCTCACCGTCACTTCTGCTGTCATTTATTAAGCCTGCCTCTTATCTGCTAATCATCACCTTCTCACTTTGCACAGTCAGTGTTTGTACCCATATGAGCAGGTTGCAGCATGTGGACATGCAATGTCGGCCCCTTCATTAGGTACACTTACACAAATAATTTGATCTAGTACAGTGGTTCTTAATTGATGATGATGTAAACTTATAAATGATAGCACTAAGAGTTTGGCAGTAATGCTCCAAAAAACCTAAACGACAACACAAACATGTCTCCGTTCCTGCTTTTTTTCAAGCACAACAATCCAGTCAGCTTTCCTGTTGACGTAAAAGATTAAGCAGAAAACCACCGAGGGGAGAAGGGAACAAATGACGCGAATGTGTTTTCAATGCCAGCTTTCATTCCCCGTCATGGGTGAGTGTTCAATTCCCCTGTAGAACTCATCACTCTACAACAGTCACCATTCATTCACATTTGGCTCCAGAGTAGATATATCACCCTTTGTGGGAGCACCACGACTGAGTGGTAACACAATGGTCTAAGTGGCCTAAGCTCAACCTGTTTGAAGCAGAATTTAGTAGGGTTTTATGGGGAGCAAAAACACTATTTTTAAGATGAAGGCATTCTGGTACAATCAATTTCACAACTGAAAGACATCATTGTGAACTCTATCTATCCAGCTAGATTTTTTTTTGTACATCTATTCAAAAATAAGAAAACATTTCATGCCCCAACTCTCCGCCACAACCCTAAATAGTATCATTTGTCTATACAATGTTTGTAAGTGCACATCTGCAGAGGAGCTAATACTCTCTGTGCACTCTGACAATTACACCACCACTGCCACCTACTGCAGTGGATGTGCAATTACACTTTACTCTCGTGAGGGCAAAATAAATAAATAAATAAATAAATAAATAAATATATATATATATATATATATATATATATATATATATATATATAAAAGGAAGACACATGCCCCTCCTGGCATCATGACGCCATTTTTGTGTGATCACTGATCACATAACGCAAGATCTGTTCGAGCTCCTCTAAGAAAATGTCTTCTGTCTGGTTAAAAAAATAAATAAAAATCTGTGTCTATGATTTTCATGCAGTGCCTCAATGTTTTTTTTCGCAGGCATGGCTGGATAACTCATGTTTGATCCTCCAAAAAGCCTTGAAAGGTAGCCACATCCAGTTTGTACGATGCCAAAATTTGTGATCATTCAGAATTATATTGTTTTGGTTGAGGGTGTAAACTAACTTTAATTTCACCCCAAGTCAGCTCGAATAGGTTGGACTATACTCTATCTCTTAAAGCTATAACAGAAGAAAATTGATTGACAGTCATGGTTCACAACAGGGAACTGTAAAGCACTTGGGGAACAAAAAATAAAAAAATAAAAAGTTTTCAAACTCACCATGGGCACATCTTCAAGCCTTTCAAAGTCGGAGCTCGGTGACTGGATACATTTGACTGTGGCTACGATAAGCATGAGAGTAAGGACGATGCAGAAGATGGTGATGATGGCTACAAGGCCAGGATTGGCCCTCAAGCTGTCCTCACCAAAGTCTTGAGGAGGAGCTGAGACGGTAACAAATACATCATTAGGATGATTTAGGGCTGTGTCACCTAAAAGTCATACGGTAAATTAATGGATGGATGCTTGTTAACTGAAAACAGCCCCCGAGTCTAAAGATGATAAAAAAAAAACATATTGTACTGTCACTATTACACAACGAATCTGACTTTTCTGTGGTAAAGGTTAGCTGAGGCAGCCAAGTGTTTCATTCATGTCTTGATGTAGAATGACCTATGCCGGTTGATTTTTGGTGAGATGTGGCAGTTGAGGCAGCTAAGATTGTCGATAGAAGAGGTGTTGTCTCTTTAGAAGTCTGCTCCTGTATCCTGTTGGCTGTTTGCGGAGGCCGCGCTGACGCTTGTGATGTCCCTGTAGGAGGAACTGTTCGCTGCTGTGTGGTGTGGCTGGTCCAACCTTCATTGTTTGTTTTTGTTAAAGTGGTGATCGCCGTCACCGACGTCTGTTTAGCTGTTGGAGAGAAGCTGGTGCCTGCAAATGAACATTATATACATTGTTCTAAAAGTTAGTTAATTGCAAATATGTAAGCAAATGTCATGCTGAAAGCTTGACAATCATTCTAAGTCCATTATGAAAGGAATTGTAGTTACTTGCTGTAATTTCGGGGGGGCACCCACTTAAGACTCCAGTGTACACTTTGGATTTTCAATTTTCTTGTTGTTATTGCTCAGCTCAGCTGATCATACCCAACGGACGCATGGAACTGCCGATGTTGAGTAAACATTTTTGACTGGCGAGCGCTTAAAGATGCTCTATGTAACAATTTGGCTAAAAATATCTATATAATAGCCTTTTTATTTGACCATTTATGACTGAAACGTCTTCTAATTATGGGATTAACACCGAATAAGACACACCGAATCTCCCCCCCCACTCATTGCTCAAGTAATACCCCAGGGTATTATGGGAAAATATACTATGTTTTTAGCATTTATACTTCAAATAAGTTTGAAAGTATTTGCTAATACTGTATTTTCGAAAATATTCGGCAATTAAAAATGTTCAGTCTGCATTGGAAGTTTCATGCTTTCATAATACCTAGAGTAAATAAGAAAATACGAACTTAGAACCAAGGGTTATATAATAATAGAGTATACAACTGATGTCCCCCTTCTCTTATCACCAAGAAATTACTCGCATTTACAAACTAAAGTAGTAAAACATTTCAGCCACCACAAAACAAAAATGGCTTGATGATGATTAGCATAGTATCAACAATGTAAATATTAAATCTGTCACAAGTTAACTCTTTGCAGTTGCGAAATCTCAGAACTTGATATTTCAACTTATTGACTATCTC
Source organism: Festucalex cinctus (assembly GCF_051991245.1). Classification (NCBI taxonomy): domain Eukaryota; kingdom Metazoa; phylum Chordata; class Actinopteri; order Syngnathiformes; family Syngnathidae; genus Festucalex; species Festucalex cinctus. The sequence continues at coordinate 12,177,745 of NC_135420.1, forward strand.
ATGTTTCAAACATTAAACGAGGTGGTGAATATGACACTACTAGCGGGCAAAACAAATACAACCAAGTCCATAAACAAAATGATAAACTAAACAAGAGAGTGACGTTGCGACAGCAGGACATGGTTAAATGACAAATGGAAAGATGGAGACTGAACGAAACCAAGAAACTAAATACAGTACACACTCATTAATTAGACAACCTGAGTCCCACCTGGACCAAACACACGTGGCCGAGGGAACCGATTGGCTAACACAAGGGTTGAGGGAAGCACAGGTGGACGAAATCACACTTGATGAGACAAAAGGAAAACAGATCCTGACAAAAACAAATGGAAACATAACAACAATCAAACAATAACCAGGCCAACTACCCAAATCATGACCGAAACAAAACAACAAAAACTAACCAAAACCCAACCCAAAATATGACAACTTGAAGTATCTGTAGTGAGCTTAGCCAAACCATCACCTTCATTTATATTTTTTTGCTTAAATCAGCATTAAGTTACAAATGCTACTCCAAACAACCAGACTTGAGTTTTTGAGTCATACTGTCAACTGAAATTATTAAACAAGCACAATAGAATACACATATGTTTAACCAGTAGAAAAGTTGAATCTGACTTACTCTGACTGATGGTCACAGTCAACAGGGAGATGAGCACAGTCATATGCATCACTGCTGTATGTTAGAAAAGGAAAAAGCTGGCAGCACGCACTTACACACAAACGTACACACGCACACACATCCTTAAGAACAGGATGCGTTGCATGTCTGTTTGGACACTGCATAACCTTGAAGCTTGTTCGACAATGTTTGAATAGTCGCCATGTTGGCGTGCTGCTCTCAGTCCCTCAAGTTGTACACCACACTTTTACACTGGCACCTTCCCAGATGTCCTCATTATCATCATACTTTCATCAATGCTATGTATTAATTGGATAATTCTCATTAGATGTCACAGGCATAAACAGGATATAAGCATGATGGTCCATTAGAAAAACAAGCAGCAGCTCTCTTCACAATGCAGGGGTGCATATTTCACAAAGTAAGTCAGTTTGTGAGTAAATTGAGATCATTATTTGGCTATATATATATATATTTTTTTTTCCGTGATGTCTTGTGAAAATGTAATGTAAAATGTGCCTTGGCTCAATAAAAGTTGGGAAACACTCATTCACTGTTCATCATAAAATATGGTGTGACACTGTAAATTTCTAATACACAATGATCAGCATTATCTTTGAATTGCACCCATTTGATTATGCAAGTGCACCTAATGAAGTGGCTAGTTTATTTAAGTGAAAAATCTGTGTTGAAAGACAAAAATGCATTAAGTTTCCTGGGTCACGGAGGCACCCAAAGTTCGTTTGAAAATCTAAAGTAACTTTTTACTTATCCATAGTCCCTGAATAAAACCAATTGTAGCATCATTTAAAAAAAACAAAAAAAAAAGATGTAAACCAGCAATTAATTAAATGGTTGTTAGTACGTAACACAAATAAGAGTATTACAACTGAAAAAAATAAATAAATCTTTGTTTGCTTTTGAAGTGTTGTGTAGATCATATAGGGACAACAAAATAGGTCTGATAACATTTTGAGTTTTATTTTACAAAATATAAATAAAACCAACATGAAGCCAACACTTTTCCTATTATTATATGCTAATGATTTTGTCAGTAGCAAACAATCATAAATCGAGCCGTTTATATGATAAAGTCACATTGCCACAAGCGTGCATCATGATATTTTGCGACAGTCATACCTGCCAGTTTAAAATGGAAAGTTACACACATTTTTAACTAGGAGTGCACTGACCAATCGTCCCCGATTTCCTTAATTTTGGTATATCGGTAGTTGGCTGATCTCTGAAAAACAAACCAGTCTTCTCAACTGATCTCATCTGTGTCCTCAGAGGTCTTCTTCTGAGATGACTAATAGGCTTTTTATTTCTATTTGAGAATAACTCATGTGCAGCTAAAACAATACGTTTGTATAGTTGCACAGATATTGTGCAATGTTTTACAATAAACCAAGATTGGAACACCGAAGGTGTATCTGCTTGTTATGAAAAAAAAATAAAAATCGGGATTGGCAGGTCAAACTTTTTAAAAGATTGCTGATCGGCTGCAGAGGACAGGGTTAGATGGAGGCAACTGATTCGCTGTGGTGACCCCTGCAGGGAAAAGTCAAAAGAAGAAGAAGAACAAGAAGAAGAAGAAGCTGATTGGCTAGAAATTTATGATCGGTGCACCCCTACTTCTAACTTACATCTTAAATTTGGCATCACACACATGCAGTACAAGATCCTAATCTTAAAATGAAAAAAAAAAAATTAACAGTTGACAATTTAGTCTTAAAACTCTTTGACTGCCAAAGACGTTTCATGATGATTAGTAAAATTCCAATGAATGGAATGCGATCTTTCATTTCGTAGCCACATTGTATATGTAGTAAAGGCAAACAATATTCTTTTTGCCTTGAAAGATGAGTTAAAATGCTCAAAAGCGGCTGGCACTGTGGATTTTTTTGTTTTGTTTTTATAACGCCTGGCAGTCAAAGAGTTAAAGATTATCAATATCAAATCATCTAAAAAATGCAGTCATTTTCATCAACTTGAAAGGGAGACCATGTAGATGGAAAATTTAGCACTATTTTCTAGTGATTATGTACATGCACACTAACAAAAAATGTGTTTTAAAAAAAACAAGTCCTCTCACAAATGTGGCTTCCATGCTGAACTGAAAATACATTGAAACACTTTATAGTAATAACATTTCAACGCGGATAAGGTACAGTGAAAAAGTGTGATGTTACATGATTTTTATGTAAACCTGTTGCACAGTTGAGGATCACGGGATTGTTGTAGCCTATCCCAAAAGACTTCGGGGCGAGAGGCGGTGACAATCAATTCCAGGGCAAATACGTTCATATTGGATCAAATTCAAAAATGCTGTGTCATGATGAATTAACAAAAAGCAACTATGCAGAACAAGTAATACAAATATTCTCAAGTTCTGTATTTTTTCAAGTCACAGTGTCTAATGTCAATGAAATGATTTAATTGAAACGTGAACATTTTTAGTATAGTCTAACCCAGTGGTTCTCAACGGCGGTCCTCGAGTACCCCTATCCAAGCTTGTTTTCCATGTCTCCCTCAGCCAATACAGCTGAGGATCATTATCAGGCTTCATGCAGAGCTTGCTGATTAGCTGGTCATTTGAAACACCTGTGTTGGCTGAGGGAGACATGGAAAACAAGCTGGATAGGGGAACTCGAGGATCGGGGTTGAAACCACTGGTTTAACCTAACACGTATTGATGTTCTACTAATTATAATTGAATAGTAAATCATCTTGTGAACAACAGGGTCAGAGGTATATTGCACTTGAGGAAAATGCTATCTTACTCAAAGTGACCACATTTAGGATTTCTTACTTGCAGCGCTTCAGTCTGAGGTGGTAAGAGGTCGCCACCTTTTTCTTTTATTAATCTCAGAATATCCGCACAAACATGGGACACTGTCTGAATACTCCGACATCATGAATGCAGTACCATAAAAATAAACATGGAAAAACACGTCCCAGCAAGTTAACTTTTAGTTTCCACCTGCAGCAGTGCTAACAATCAGGAGGAGTGGCCCATCTTTGACTTCACCACCCACTTTTCTGCTCCAGAGGTTTGGATGGTGGAAGAGCTTTTGGCTGCACTTCTGCCACACTGCTGTCTGACAGCAACTCTGAGGGTTGACTGTCATCCTGCACACAACATAACGGCGTATTAGGGCCATGTATAAATATTGTTTTGTTTTGTTTTGTTTTTGAGGGTGGGGACAATATTCTGAGAGAAAAAAAAACTCGGAAATTAGCCACTTTATAAAGTTACAAATTTGCGACTTTATAGAGTGGCAGAAAAAAACTCAGAAACTTACGAGAAACACACACAGCGTAAAATTTGGACGTTTGTGCCAATACTTTTCGGTCGGGTTTTCAAACAAGGAGATAGTAATTGATTTGACAGAGATTAACCATATCATGTTAAGCATTCGCACTTTGGAGCATTGGGTGCTGCCACCCTGAGGAGCAAGCATTTAAGTTAATTTGTTAAAATGTATATTTACTTGTACATTTATGTTTCTAATTATTGCTTATACATTCATACATTTAGTTATTTTTTGTACTAATAGCTAAGTTGATGTGTCGAATCTGCTGCTCTCCATCATTCACTTTTTACCTAAAGTTATGCTAGCTTCCGATTGGTTAGTGTTAGTCAGCTGATCAGAAAGTCTTGTTGCTCTAGCTGCCATGAGTGGCGAGTAAAGTTTAAATTAAGAATAAATCCGTCTCCTTCCTGCCTTTTCATTTTATAAACATTGTCCCATTAACCACCAACGAATCCTCACATGTGACTATAGCTACTCTATGTGGATTTGTCGTAAGTTTCTGAGTTTTTTTTCCTCGCAAATCTGCCACTTTATAAAGTCGCAAATTTGCATCTTTATAAGGTAGCAAATTGGCAACTTTCTAAAGAGTTTTTTCTCGTACATGAAAAAAATATATTTATACGTGGTCCTAATACGCCATCGTACAAACATACACACAAAAACTAAGTAAAAGTACATTTTTCACACTCAAATAAAAAGGACCATGAAAAGTCCCTTTGTCCTCCTACAAGGTCAACTTACTCTGTGTTTCAGATAGGAGAGGTAGGTGTCCCACCCCAAGGTGATGGTGTTGACGTACACAACACGGAATTTGGGTGAGAGGAAATAAAAGTTGATCATCTGAGCCACAGGCCAAACGCACCAGTCGGCCTATCAGCAGGAAGAGGAACAAACCCCAGACGATTAGGCAGCACAAGCATTTGTGAAAGATGCGTATTACAAGCCAAATGTTGACGCACAACAACCCTACCCACGTTCAAAATCTGCCTCACAAACCAGTGCTACGAAAAATGAATGCATCTTGTTAATGTTGTAGTAAAGTGAATTTTGAACCTGCTTGCACAAACATTAAGAAAGGTGAAAGAACATAATGCACACGCCTCATTTAGTTTGGTGAGCTCACATGCTAATTTGAATGAAACGGCTCAGTTGACGGCGACGCTGTTAAATATTTGAGCAGGCCAAACCTTCATGACTGTTATAAAAATGTGCAGAGAAGCTCACTGTTGTAGAATAAAATTGAAACTTGACATGATGGACATGTTGCAGCGTTTATGGAAGGAAAGATTGCTGAAAGAAAGCCACTTAGCATTAGGATCCCCTCCTCAAATGTTTTAACATAGGTCAAAATGAGTCTTTGACATGGTTCAAGTTTGACATGTATGCATTTTGTCAACTGAATACAAAATCCTTTCAAAAGCTGATGTAAGTGGATTTGGTGGTGTTGTGATAGGAATTCACTATTCATTAAGTATCTGCCCACTTGAAAGTTGCTCACGAAAAATTGCAGCACACCTGCTAAAAACTTTGCATCACCCGCCAACCTCGGAGGAGTTGAGGAATGAATTTATTTTTGGCCAAATCCCTAAGCAGGAACCAGAATTGAGATTTGTTCGCACATTTTGTGGAAGATAATTTCGTTTATACGTAAAAAACACACTTCCTGGAAGCACAAAACACAGACAGACACTTGGCCGCCAAGTCACAGTATACATACATGTTTGTTTGTTTGTTTGTTTTTTTACAACGCTTAATTTTATCATAAATTATAATAATATCACTATCAATCAGAGTAAATTAACATATTCAATTTGAGGGGAACTAGAAACCAACCACAGAAAAGCTTATTGACATATCAAATATTAACAAGAAAACAGCCCATTGACGATGCCAGCCATTTTGGACCAACTAAAATAGCTTGAAAAACGGCATCCTCACCATTTTCCAACCAAAACTACCTTGCAGACCCAATTAAAAAAATATGTTTTTTTTTCATTTATTTATTAAAAATTAATTTGTTGTGACATGGACCTTTAAGACTTTATGCATGACTGTGTAAAAATAAATATATGAAAATAAATGAAACTTTGATGATGAGTAAGCACTGAAGAGATGAAGACCACCTTTGGAGGTGAGTCTGACATTTGGGTTGGACTTACACAGCACGGTTCAAGAAGTAACAATTGTTCACTCTCAAGTGGACTCTAAAATGGTCGCTTCCGCCATTTTGTGCATTTTCTTCCATCTAGTTCCTGTACTATTGTGCTCATCCAAGTGTTCATTTGAGAGATTCCATTGTATTTACTTGTTTACTTGTTTCATAGCTTTGTTTCTATTTGTCCAAATGTTGATTGTGAAGCATAAGGCATTGTTGGAAATGAGATAACATTATAATTTACAGTATTTTTTTTTTTAACTCTCCACACTGCACTGGAGTATTTTAGTTTGAAGCTGTAAGAATGCACACCAAACTAGACCAGCTTGTAACATCTCCATTGATCCCTTGTGAAGCTGCATGCGCGTTCACTTACTTTATAAAACTCCCAGAATTTATCTTTAAACTCCTCCCATCCGTGGGATAAAGTGCGTCCCTCCATGACCCCCATACCTGCAATAAACAACACAGTTGTGAGTCAGGCGCTTCATCAAGACAAGCTTGAGATAAATTACACACTTGAGGTGAGTTCAACTCTTATAAAGTATACAAGAAACAAAGCTTCAGTCATTTATCACACACAACCTTTGAACTATTTCTGATATGAAAACATACCGTGTTTTGTCTTACCTCACATACATCAAGAACTCGACCTTTGACAGATTTACTCACCTGTGCTACTAGTGAGAATGTTATGGAAGCCCATTTCCACTAGTTAAAAAAAAATCTTTAGTTTTTTTTAATGTATTTATTTTTACTGGCAATAATGGGCTTCCATACAAATCCTCTAAATTAAATGACTGTGTGTCAAAAACAAACAAACAATGGTTCTCACCTAAAAAGTACCACATGCCAAGTGTGGGCGACGCAATCATCTGGTCCACCAGAACCTTCTTGACCACTGTGTTCACAGCGTAGCCTACAAATCTTCTGTCCAACCATGTATACCAAAAGTGCAGCACTGGACCCATGGAGCAGCCCACTACAAACATACGACCTTTTGGGAACAAGAAAGGATGCGAAAAAAAATATAAGGTTTGCACATATAGCCTAATAAGACAACAGCTTTCTTATTGCAATACTAATCAAAGCGTTCTGTATTATGAGAGTCTTTAGTTTGTGGTGATGGTATAATATTAACTTCACTGAACTACTGTATTTCCTTTACTGAATGCCACGTTTATTAATTATTAATCACAGTATATCGTCTTCATTACTATTTCTTGTTACAGTGCTTCTATTATATAACCATTCGATAACCAGAACATTTGTTTTTTAAAACAATATTACTATTTGTGAGAGCAGACAGCAATAAAGTTTGTTATCCTGACTAATATTTACTGTAGTAGTACTATTGCTGTTATAAACATCAATAATAATCTTAGTATCTTGGCATTTCTTTGATCTGAACAATGAACGGCTTTATTCAATGTTTTATGGCCCTTTTCTGACAATGATGCCAGTTCACATGACATATTGGGAGTTTGTATTTGGTAAAAAATGTTTTACTGGTACCACACTGACAATAATACCAACTATTCAGTCAGAAAGAATTTCCAGTTTTGAATGTGGTAAAAGGTGACATATTTTCATAGGGAAAATGTCATTTTCAATTGCTGGTTAAGTAGTTACTCTCCAGAGAGCCTGCGCACCCATCAAGTGTGAAATTACACAACCAAGCAAATTATTTGTTATCGCTCTATTTGGCTGTGAGGCTAATTTGCACAACAACGACCCCTGCGCCACATTAAATTATCCAGTGGTGGTTTTGAACAAGTGACATTCATTTATAAAATAGAGGTGGAGGAGTGAAACTCTACATCAAATCAAAACTGAAAGTAGAGCGGTGCTGAATTTTATTGGATGCACATATTACCATTAACTAATAGCCTTATCTTCTTTTTTCTTTTTCTTTTTCTTTCTAATAGCCTTATCTTCTGAGGGTGGGGGCGTATTTGTGTTTGGTGATGCATCAGTAGTCCACATTAGGTATGGGCAGATTTAGATTCTGACAATAACCTCTTTTTTGTGTGTTTGTGTGTATTTAGGTACATCAAATCAATACTTTCCTCCACTGAACACAATCTATTATATTTTAAACAAAATATAGAATATTTAGTAGGCGTACTGAAGAAAGTGTATACTGTATAAATAAACTAATAAAGGTTACATTTTTTTTCTTCTGTCTACGTTTTTCTGCGTAAGTCTGTGTCCCATCAGTGATTAACTATTTTTAGAACAGACCTGTAGGCTACTCATGTTTTCTTGGGGCTAACTAGTACCCAATGCAATGTAATTTGGCAGCTTTGTGCTAACACCACCAGGGAAAATAGAATTTATTCTGCCTTTGTGGGGACCTGCGATTGTGTGGCAATTTGAAGTCATTTGTTTACATTATGTGAAGCCACCCACAGTTATGTTCACAAAAGCTGGACTCATATTGGCTCCGAAATATGTGGGGTGGGATGAGGTTTGGTTCACTTACATGGGGCAGGGTTGGCCCCTTAAACAAGCTGTTCAGCAAAACAAGTAATAGTGTTCTATAATTCTTGATCCTTGTGTTAATTTGGAAAAAGGCATGAATTAGGCCACCCGAGTTGTGATTTAGGTTGTGTATGTGTGCGTGTGTGTGTGTGGGGGGGGGGGGGGGGGGGGCACACAACGTATGTATCTCCTTGAACGTTTATGAAAGCTAATACGGCTATTTTGACTTTTGATCTTAGTGACAAAAATATTCTATACAAATAATATTTTAGAAGTTTACTTTTGCACAGTACTTTACGTGACTACTTATCAAAATCTCCAGACAGCAATCTGTCAGCAATATGAGGAGGACATCAGCACAATATGGTCGTGATGAACTATTAATTTGAAATCATGACTGTCTCATTAATCAGGATTCAGTGTGATCAGTGAAAATGAACTGGAAAATGTGATTAACCACAGTGAATTTATGAATTAACAAGCAGGACAATACTTTTTCACACAGAGCCAGATAGCTTTGAACAGTTTTTTTTTCTCCCTTAATAAATGAAATCACTATTTAAAAGTGGTATTTTATGTTCACCTTGGTTATTTTGGTCTGATTTTTCATTTGTTTGATTAAATTTTAAACGCTGCTTGTAGGGGTGGGCAAACTCGGTCCTCGAGGGCTGGAGTCCTGCAGGTTTTGAAGGTTTCCCTCTTCCAACACAAGCTGATTGCAATCAACGGGATCGTTCTCAGGGTTATGCAGAACATGCTGATGAGCTTTTCATATACCAGCTGTGTTGGAGAGGGAAACCTCCAAAACCTGCAGGACTCTGGCCCTCGAGGACCGAGTTTGCCCACCACTACGTTCAACTGAGCCCGAGGCCAAGCTTATTCGTCCACGATGACATAACCGGCTCTCCCCTTGTCCTCTCACCTGTCCTGTTCCAGTCTCGGATTCTGGTCGGGTCCTTGTGCGTTTCCCGGCTCTGCTGTAGGAAGTCACCCAGGGCCAGCATGCCTCCTCCGCTCACTGTGTTGGTGAGCAGCAGGTAACGGCCCTGGAACAGCTGCCGCCACGAGAACCGTATGCGGACCACAAACTCTTTGCCCACCCGGGGAAGCATATCGTATGGACCGTAGAAAGAACACTGTCATCTATGTATTTCTTTCTTGGACGGGTTTAGTTGACGAAACTTCGGCAAGACTTCTAAAATGAAGCGTCTTCAATGACAGGACGTAACTTGATGACGTAGTGCATGAGTAGTTCGAAACCACTGATCTGAATACATGACTGGATAGCCGATAGACCGAGTAGCCTTTTGGAGCCGGGAGGCCAACATATTGCTCCTCACAAGAAACGTTTCTCGGAATACGATCCTATACATTTACAGTATCGAAATTGGAGAACATTCGAGTCAGTGAGCCACTGAGCTATCGGCCATCCAGTTATACATTCAGATCAGTGTTCGAAACAAATAGAGGAAATGATTCAAGAGAATTCACGAGGGCTAAAAGGAGAGCGTAATCGTGGGTGCGCCACCTGCTGGTGTGGCAGAATACACCAGTGCTCTGACTCATCTGCACAGTACAGTACATTAAAGGGGCCTCCTCCATTTACGACTAACTTTCCTACGACGGCGACGTAGCACGAAATTTCTTTCTCTTTCTTTCTTTCTTTCTTTCTTTCTTTCTTTCTTTCTTTCTTTCTTTCTTTCTTTCTTTCTTTCTTTCTTTCTTTCTTAATTGGAAAAAGCTCATAGTCATACATGACACCAAACAAGATCTTGTCATGCTTAGAACCAAATAAACAGAAGTCTATCATAGAAACATTTTGGAAAGCAAATACGATAAGTAAATTTACTCAACGCCTGTATACCTTTATGTTAATTTTTCTACAATGTAGAATGGGGGGGGGGGGGGGGGGGGTTGCTGGCGCCTATCTCAGCTGGCTCTGGGCACCTATCTCAGCTGGCTCTGGGCAGTAGGCGGGGGACACCCTGGACTGATTGCCATCTTAGTACAATTTACAATTTATTCATTTTTTCCCTCTTATACTGAAATAATCTCTCATTTGTATTTACTGGACATCTCTGTCTCTGATGGATCAGTTTAGGCTAGATTAAAATATGCTGCCTTAAAAAAAAACTAAAAAAGAAAGTATATGAGATTAAAAAACTAAACAAAAAATAATAATAATAATAAATATTTTAAAAAAAATAAAAAACAAACAAACAGAAACAGTGCAGCCCCCAAGCAAAGCAACAACATCTTAAAAGCATTTGAAGCAGTTTTCCTTTTATTCAGTGAGGGTTTATTCTGCTAATAACACTTTTAGACATCTTTTTATGCTTACATTAAGTATGTTTAAATTGCACATCTTTAATTAATTATCATTCATCTCATGTATATGTGCTTTTTGTTTAATTATATGTTTGTTTATTTAATTAATAATGTTTAATTATACCTAGAAAATAATTTTGCAAAGGTTCCAAACTGGAATACTTGATTGCCAAGCCAACATCCTAACTTCAAATTCGAGTTTGTATTTAGAAAAAGGATATTTAATGTATTGTTTCAATGCAATGTGTGTAGATATTTATATTTGTGACAGTGCTGAATAACGATACAGTGATGGCTTACAGCATAATACACCAAGTAGGCTACATAAAATATTTGAACTCTTCTTGGCCCTCTTCCTTCCACTGTGCAGGATATAATAATATTGTTGTTGGCATAAGGACCACCAGCCCAGGGGCCATCTGACCGCTGTGCCAGATGCTCAGCCCTTATAATGCGTGTGCAAACAAGACACAATAGGTAGACCACACTGCCCTTTTAATTAATTTATTTTGTAATATTTAACATTGGCTTAATAAGCATGCCAAACAAAAGTTCTGAATAACTAGTTGAAAAAGAGTCGTGAGAAAATTCACTGCCCTCCACCACGTGACCTTGATGCTTTTCCAGTAATGCTGTGCACTAATGATCACATTAAGGCTTGACATGACAGTTGTGGTTACTGACCTCCTCATCAGTAATTCAGTACCTCCAGCAGCTCTCATCAATAAAAAATGTCAGGTTTGGGTGTGTATTTCCAGTACGGCTCTTGATTGGTCACACGGGCTGCCCATCTTTGGTCCACCGTATCGTTGAACTGAGGCAGGAGTTAGTCGAGTTGGAAAAAATGACGGAAATAATTTACCTTCAAAATAAAAGATAAGCGAGGAACTTGGACGGTAGTGCCGCCACCTAATCGTGTTTACAATGCGAAATTTTGGCTTCCGAAATATATTTTTAGTAAGATGCACTACTCGATTTCATAGTATTACAAGTGACATAGTGACTTGAACGTGTTAAATTTTATTTTGGAAGACTAAACGGAATCTACATCTCCCCACTTTCTCCCTTAATACTGGTGTTGTCTCTGCGGTTGCAGGACGTGGTGGACAGCAGCCGGACAAGAATCTACAAGGTGGGGTTCAGTCTTGTTTTGAATATATTTATTAAGCGTGTGTCATACTTTATAATAAATTACATTCCTCTTCAAATGAATATATTGCACCTTGTTATGATTAGTATGTATTAAATACATTATTAAAATACCTTGAAAACATTTGCCAAATGTGAGGTGTTAAACCCCACTTGCATGATGTTGGTATTTCAACAGCTGTTTTGAAAGGCGAAACCAATGATAAGCTTAACGCATTTATTTGTTAGTGTTTTGGATTGATGTTGAAAACAAGTGCAGAGGGTGTTTTGGAGAGATGCAGGGCATCCTGCAAGCAAATGCGTTTCACTGTCGGATGCTACTAATCGAGATAATGGATCCTAATTGATCCGAAGGCACAAAGAAAATATGACTTCATTTAGCAACATTCTAGTTTTGTAATAATTAACATGCTGTTTTTGCAATTACATCTTTAATATTCAGGAAAAGAATAAGCATGCTGTATGTTGAAATATTAAGATGAGAATTTGGAGCTAACATAAACCATGAGGGGGCTTTTTATTAGCTGTGATAGGCTTAAACATTTGCTGCTAAACAAATAAAATTGGTAGAAAAGCTACCATAACATTTGCATTTAGGCTAGATGATAAATGTATTATAAAACAGAGAGTGATAACATATATTTGATTTGTACGGTTCACTGGGTGTGAGTCATCAGGTTGCCGTCCATGCATTTTCTATAGGCTTGTCCTCATTAAGGTCGCAGTAACTGTAGCTTCTCCTAGCTGACACCCTGGACTGGTCACCAGCCAATCACAAAGCACATAATGAAATATAATTATTAAATTCGCAATTATGGACAATTTAGAGTTTCCAGTGAACCTAATAGGCATGATTTAGGACCTTGGAGGAAGCTGGAGCACCCATAGAAAACCCACACAAGTACGCGGCTGACTTCATAAAGGAAAAGTCAATACTATAAACTATAAAGGAAGAGTCAAGATTCGAACTCCGAACCTCAGGACTGTGAGGTAGACGTGCTAACCACGATAGGTCAAAATGTATTCATGAATAAACTTTCATATACACAATATGTTCAAATAATGAACCTGAGATGTTAGCTTACCCTTTTGTCATGTATATTGTGTTTCTTTGAGAATTGGCTAGGGAAAATGATTAGGTGTATACAGTCCATTTTGAACACCCACTTAAGGAATTTTTTTTAATGCTGAACATCTTCAGTTCCCAAAATAGTCTTTCGATTAAAGCAAAAGTTACTGTAAAGATATTTTGTATAGGCCTAACTAAAAATATTGAAAATAACTATAGATGTGTATTTTTTCAAATGTAAGAATTAACAAAATAAGGAGACTTGTGTTTATTGAACAGGGATGTGTTACAGGTGGATCAGATAGGCAGATATTTTGCATTTATTCAGAATTGGTGCCATAATTAATAATCCAAGGTTAATATATACAGTCAGATTTGGTTCTTTTCTAATATTTATAAATAATTTAGTTTTGGGGGGCTGAGTTGCATTTTTTTTTTTTGCTGCATGTATTAAATGTTTATCAGCATTTTTGTGAGAATTTTTATTTTTTAGGGTTTAATTGTTATTTTTCTCCCCAATATATTTCAATGACCATCAATTATATGGAAATTTTGGTTATTTGTATGTCGGGCTGGTCGCAATCCCCAGTGAAGACCAGATTTGACTGTAGCATAAATAAACAAGTTCTTTAAATTGATTTATTGGCCTATTTTACGATTGGATCGGTGGTCAGTTACCTTTTTTTTTTTTTTTTTAAAGTCACTTATCAGTGATCAGTGATTGCTTCCAAAATCCTGATCTTGTAAAGCCTAGCATACACACAAGTTTAGGAAATACTGCTTGTTACTGTAAAGACGTTTAAATCAAAGTAGAATGTTTTTACAATCTACAGTAATACAGTATAGTACATAAAGTATAGTCATTGATGTGGTAGGGGTTTATTTATTCTCATTGAGTGACAGTGTCTTCCGATGTGCCCTGAGATTGGTTTGTGACCATTCCATAGTCCAAAATTTGCTCAGCGAGGCTGTGATTGGTTGCAGATTCCTTGTGACCCTGCAGATATGCTGTATACTAATGTATAAACATAATATCAGACACACAAATCAATATTTTAACTGCCACAAATGACATTGTGCAGTTATGATCCAGATTTCTATAGTTTACCATCATGTTTTGAGGATATAAGCATACAAGCTAGACATTTACCATGGTGTTTGAATTCCTATTTTCATGCAAACTGTCACCACTCTGTTATGCTTTCTGCTCCGCTTTTCTGTTTGCTGAGCAGAAAAAGGGGGAAAAAGATGAAGCGCAGCTATTTATATCTTCCTCCTCCTCTCATCTGTATCCACACGCTTCCGAGAAAAGGAGGCGTGTGATTGGAGGGACTTGGGGGTTGTGGGGGGGTGGAATGCAATCTCAGACAACCTGTGAGGACAGCCGCTGCATTACAAGGAATGTGATCTTCTGAATTACATCACTAGTAGTCGCATGACGAGCCACGTTTGAATTTTCATTGAGGATGTTGCAAAGAACGGTATTGATGCAGGATGTCCCCTGACTTTCGCCCAAGTCAGCTAGGATAAACTAGAGCTCACCTTTGAACATAATGAGAGCAATCGTTATAGAAAATGGATGGATAGATGTTTATGTCGTGACTGGGTCACGCCAGGGTTAAGTTTGGGTCTTGACCGTGAGGTCGTCTGTTTTGAACTGATGTAATCGGCATCTAGTTTCAACTGGTTTTAAGCTATGTGATGTCAAGAATCTTTCATCTCTTTACTTGGTCAACAGCCAATCAGATAATTCCATGTCAGTCCTGTTAACCACATGTCTAGCCACAGCCAATCCGATTCACTGTCTATGTAAGCCAAACCGAGAAGCATGTGTTTGTCGGATTATTACCTGTTCCTCTGTGCATCTCCACAGCCCAGTGGGGCTTGGCGTCTCGTGATTCTCAATGCATTCTCGTTGTTTCTCGTCTAGTCAAGTTTGTTCTACGCCTCTCGATGTTATGCGAATAAAGAGTTAAAATCTTATTTGTGTCTGTACTTTTGGGATCCAACCACAGAACGTAACAGTTTACATGTGTGGAAGTGTAAAAGAGCATCTTAGAAACACCTTGCTGCCTCAGGTAGAACTCAGGTGGTCACTGTCAGGGGTCTCGTCTGCCACCGCTGATTAATTAAATGATCCTGACTAATTGGCAGCAGCACTTAGGTCTAGATCAATCCAGCTTGTGGCTCATTCATCCTTTTTAGTTGACAGATTTAAGGCATCACTTATGATGTCAACACCTAGGACAGAAAGTTCCCATGGGTTCAATGTGAACACCCTGTAAAAGCCATACAAATTATACAATATAGTCACATTCATAAATCTTTTATGTAAAGGTCTTATGATTTCTGTCACAGCTCCACTGTGACAAAGCAGTTCTGCACCACAGCTACAGTGCTGCCATTTATTTCAATTTCATGCACCAAGGCTGGATTTACACTGCAGTTCCAAGTGCCAATATAAGGCAAATATCAGATTTTTGGCCAAAGATGACAGCTAATTCTACTTTAGGTATTGTCTGTAGCTTTGCTGAAACTTTTATGACGGCAACAGCTAGGTTACCTCCTATGGGGAAATGTGCCTCTCTGAAAGACAGACAGTGACAGCAGTGACACTTATAACATCAACCAATAAAATATATATTAAAAAAGGTAGATAGATTATTAAAAGAGGTCAGAGAGAGATTGTTTTGGAAGATAATGATGTCAATTGTCACAGAATAGCCAAAGAAAGTTTACTGGTTTAAATACTTCATGAGCTGAGTAAACTATGAGCGATCATGACACGACTTTACATTTTTAAAAACTCCCTCCCCAAAACTTTCTTAACAATATGTTCTATGTTGCCCCACTAGTGTAAACATGGTATTCTGATTAGTGTTGTTCCAATACCGTTTTTTGGCTCCCGATACCGATTCTCCAATACCCATCTTTGCCGTATCGGCTGATGCCGATACCATACCGATACCTAAGTTGTTTTGTTTTGTTTTTTTTCTCAACATGAAAAGGCTGTCCTGCTATTGGTTTAGAGCATTCAATGGCCAATAGGATATCTTAGATCGGCTTGCAGTGAACATGTCACATATCAATGAATGTCGTGCACGAGCAAGATGCTGCATCACAAATCCTATATTAGCCTTGGAATTAATGGTATCGGCATGTTACTTGTTAGTGGTCACCAATACCGATACCACTGTTTTAATGCAGTATCGGGGCCTCTGCCGATACTAGTATCGGTATCGGAACAACACTAATTCTGATTAATATTGTGTTTGTTATATGTGAATTATGCAGCAAAATCCACCCGTTTTTATTCACCTCAGGAGGCGGCCATTTTGCCACTTACTGTCCACTGAAAATGAGATCAGGGTTCAGCTTGCGAACGTCACATGATCAAACTCAGAAAACACGGTTCAGCTTGCAAACGTCACATGATCAAACTCAGAAAACAGGTGATGCGTGATGGGTCGTTACCTGAGCCCTGAGCAACTGTGTTGTCATTTTCAGTCGATAGCAATTGGCAAAATAGCCGCCTCCCGAGATAGATAAACACGGGTGAATTTTACTGCTGAATTCATATTCCACAAACGCAATGTTAATCAGAATGCTGTGTTTAGACTAGTGGGGGCGCACAGAACCTTTTATTGTCTAATATTTTTGGGTTGACTTGCCCTTTTATAAGACAGCGAGAATAAGCAACTGAACCTTGGCTGTGATAAATTCTTAGCTGATTCCTGCCGTGTGGGCTTTTTTTTTTCTTTTCTTGTTCCACATAGTTCAGATACACCTTACATCGTGAACCTGGCCAAGCCAAAGGTGACTGCAATCCCCACCAATTGCAAAAATGTCAGCTTTCTGAACTACTATCCTACAGCTGCTATCCTAAAATGTTTGTTGCTTTTAGATAATTTTTTTGCCCCCCAATGTTGTTTACCTGTATTGTGTGTGTGTGTGTGTGTGTGTGTGTGGGGGGGGGGGGGGGGGGGGTGTTTGGGTGGGTGTGCGCGCGCATTCGGGATGTTTCAAGGAAATGTAAACACAGTGATATCAGATATTGGTCCCTTGAAAGTCGGTTCAAGGAAAGAGTGTGAAAAAAGGTACAGTAGATAACGGTGGTGAGTATGACGACTTGCAGTGTAAATGCACATTGACCAAAACAGAAGAGTAGTTCTCACTTACAGGCACAGTCCAAATATTAATTCTTACCTTTTTGTATTTACTGTATGCTACTTCATTATTTATCCAACATCTCTGTGTTCCTTCATGTAAGTTGATAGCAGGGTGCAGTTGTTTTGCTCGGTGCTTTAGGCTCTCAGCATTCTAGTGTTGCACTGCAGCAAGTCAAGATAACGGTCTAAACATAGAGCGGGCTACTGGGACTCTGAGGGAGTCTGAGTACTGGGCTGCAGTCAACATCTTCTCAAGGTGGAATGACGATCCCTAATGATGTACTACAAATACAGATATACAACATTCACACAGCTACAGTGGGCATTGTTCCAGTATGTTTTATATTGCTGATTATGATGGTATGATGTCCATAGGTGTGAAAGTGAGTGTGAATGGTTGTTTGTCATACGACTGGCAACTGCCTACCTAATGAGGAGGAGAGCTACAGAGAAAGGCGGTGGAGGGATGTTTTTCCTGTTTGTTCATATTTGGGGATTATTTACTGTGGCATCTGCTGACTGTCTGGTAGTTTACATACTCCGTGGAGACGTTCCATTGTAGTCAGACACAGTTACATAACTGCCTTTCAGCACATGACTTTACCTCCTCAATTGGCTCAAAAACATGTGTGCCTTTGTCAAATATATTTTCAAAACAATTTCCTCTTCATTTCACTTTCTCTTAATTTCACTTTATTTACGTTTAGTTTCAAACAGTGTGAATAATAAGCAAAACACACTAGTGGACTTTCAATGCTCACTGAGCAAAAAAGATATGTTGGTTGCTGACCTAATTTTATGCCCATAGTTTCCTCAACTTTCAGACCAGGTTACAGATATTGACCTTCCCCAATCCCCTCCTCCGTTTCTGTCTACAGATGGCGTCAGCCACAGCAACCTACGGACAGAAGGAGTCCTCAGACCAGAACTTTGACTATATGTTTAAGATCCTCATCATTGGCAACAGTAGTGTGGGTAAAACCTCCTTCTTGTTCCGTTACGCCGACGACTCCTTCACACCCGCCTTTGTCAGTACAGTGGGCATCGACTTCAAGGTGAAGACCATCTACAGGAACGATAAAAGGATCAAACTACAGATCTGGGTAAGTCCTTTGTTGACTTGGTGGGCTCTGTGTGGACATCTGTTTTTCTTTGTGGGGACCATGACATAAACCAGGGGTCTGCAACATGCGGCTTTGGGGCCACATGTGATTCTTTAGTCCCTCTCCTGTGGCTCTCTGTAGATCTCTTTAAAAAAAAAAAAAAAAAAAAAGATGGCAGAAATTATTAGAATTTTTTTTTTTTACATTATTTTTATTTTTTAGATATTTTTTTAAATGAACTAATGATTACATTAAAATTAACTAAATATTCAAAAAATGTCAAAAATTTTAAGTCACAAAAAGAGAAGCAAAATGTAGATAAAAAAAAGACGTTTTTTACATTACATTAAACATGTCCAAAACGTGACAATAACATGTACAAAAAGTAAGACAAAAAGCAGAAAATACTGCCAAAAAATGTCTGAGTATTGATTTAAAAAGTCACAAAATAAAACATTCAAAAAGTAACCATAATATGTCCAAAAGAAAACAAGGCAGAAAATACCATAGAATGTCTTTGAAATTGCCATTAAAAAAAAAAAAAATCAGAACATTGTTTTAACAAAAAAATAAAGGAAGAAAAGAAAACATTCAAAAAGTAAGTAAGGAAAAATGTAAGTAAAGTAAGTATAAAATGTCCAAAAACAAAAGAAGAATTCTGGAAAAATCCCATAAAATGTCCACGAAATTGCCAAAAATGTCACAAATTTGACAGAATGACAGAAAGTCTAAAAATGTATGAAAAATTACACAATAAAATAAATAAATAGATAAAAACTAACTAAATAAATCAAAAAATGGAAGATGAAAGGTAGAAGAAAATGAATCTCTACATAATGGATGATGCATATTTTTCTGTTATGGTGCAACTCTAATTAGCTTAATTAGGCCTCAGCACATCAGACTAACACACTCCTTCATCACAATCTTCAAATGTTTAACGGCAGCTCCAGACACATTTTTTTATTTATTTAGACTAAAATGGCTCCTTTGACAGGAAAGGTTTGTCCGGACGTGTGCGTAAACGTTTGCCTCTGATGTCAGCCTTTTTTCAAATCTTGCCCTCCAGGAAGGAAGACACAATCAGCCAATCAGAAGAGTTTGCCGGTGCTGTTCCCCTCCCCCATTACTAGACATCGCTGAGAAAATAGCCTCAGATTCACACATACATCCAAAATCCCCATCTGCCATTTTATGCAATATTCTCAAGCAAGTCACGTAAAAATGATGGTGTTTTGAGATCAAATTGTTTTGAGTGAGATCCCTGCAATATCTCTTATTTAAATGCTAACAGCTGCTTTCTGTATGAAGAAGTCAGCATCACATTCATGGCAGTAATTACAAAATGAAGTGAAACACTTTAGCGCCGATGTTCTTTGACTACATCAATGACAAAAAAAATCTCATTTGAATGTAATTATTTACACAATGCATTTTTATATAGGGCACTTTTGTTGACTCGTGGTGTGTCTGTTACATAACAACACTTGTGCTACCTACACTGACATTTTAGTCATGGAAATGAGGCCCCTGTCAGACGAGTATTTCAAATGCATCAGCACTGCAGCTGGCTATAAATAGACGTCTTAATATTCTTGTCATTTTAGAACGCCGAAGAGAGTGATAAGACACATTTTACTCATAGGAATGTATGGATTATTTTGATCTTGTAAACCATCAAACTGTTTATTTCCTGCATGAGTCCTTGACAGTATTTGTTATTGTGAACAGATACAAAGGTCGTACTAATTAAATTGATTTCAAGGACACGGCAGGTCAGGAGCGTTACCGTACCATCACTACAGCGTACTACCGAGGTGCCATGGGCTTCATCCTTATGTATGACATCACCAACGAAGAGTCCTTCAATGCTGTTCAGGACTGGTATGTGAGAAGGGAATACTGTGATATTTTAACCTACAGTACAGTTGGAGATATTAGCAAGTGATCCAGTTCAAAATGATAAGTGAGATGTATGTCATACCTTTAAAGGATTTGTGCCGTTTGTCACTTTTTTTTTTATTCGCGACTGCCATCTCTGGCCCAAAGCGTACCTGCAACATCTGTGTCAAGCTCGTTCATGATGCACATGCACTTAATCTTAAAGTCACAGCCATCGTTGACAAACGGGAAAAAAAAAAAAAGTCACATGGGATTTGACCACAATATCCTTGATTATACGATGACTATTGTGTAGCTATAACCTAATGATGTTGCTGTTATCTTATTTGCGTAGTCTACTTTGTCAATGCAATTTTCCTGAATTCCTTTACATTTGTTATTGTGTGTAAATGCCAAGATGTGAGTTTTAATGTGCTAGTGTTCACATTTGTTTGCCCATACTGTATGTTATGTCACATCTGTTTATGCTAGCGTGTTATTCCGGCTAGTATGCTAGCTAATACTATTGACGAACCACATGTTGAATAATTTAACTAATGCAGTTGTTTATTTAACATGATTTCATGATTGTATGCATGCAATAAGCACGAAGTTGATGCTTTATGGTCCTCTCTTAAGTCCTTTGCTGCCATATTTTGGCATCTATACCCAATTACAAACACCAGTTTTGGTTTTGTTTTGTTCTTCAGAAAGTACTGTAGAAGGGAACAACTTACTGTTTAAACATAAGTTTTCCAATACAAACATTGGGTTGACAAAAATTCCACACAATTGTGAAAATAAAATACCCAGAAACCGAAAAGGGAGTAAGAGTAACTGATTTTTTTTCAATGTCCTAGTCCGGTTCTACAGTTTGTGTTTGCTTACAGGTCTACTCAGATTAAGACATACTCGTGGGATAATGCCCAGGTGCTGCTAGTAGGAAATAAGTGTGATATGGACGATGAGCGCATGGTGAGTGGAGACAGAGCCCGGCAGCTATCTGATCATCTCGGTGAGTACACACATACACTGTACATATTTGTGAATCACCTTGCACATTCAGCCTCTCTGTGTAATAGTGTATTTACTCTTTTGACAGACTTAACCCTTTCATCTTAGGCTGGATTTACAGTTATGTAATTTAAATAACCCAATACTGATACTAAGGAAGCGTTCGTTTTTTTGTATTAGGCCCTCAGGAGAAAAAGTTTGCACATCCCTGTTCTGAATAGCTACCAAGTCTGACAACGGTTTAACGTTCTATGATGAACTGAACTAAACGGTGCCACTTTTTATGTTAATAGAATTTGAAACGTCAATACGGTTATATACAGTTATCCCCCTGCTCCCCCTTCCAGGTTTCGAGTTCTTCGAGGCCAGCGCCAAAGACAACATCAACGTAAAGCAGACCTTTGAGCGTCTGGTCGACATTATTTGTGAAAAGATGTCCGAGAGTCTGGATGCTGGTGATCCCGCCGTCACGGGGGCCAAGCAGGGGCCTCAGCTGACAGAGCAGCCTGCTCCACCACACCAGGACTGTGCATGTTAAAGATGCCCATCTGCTTCCTTCTTCCATTGTCCATCACCCTTTTCATCCACTTTCCAGTTTTCTTTTTCTGAGTGAGGACCACTGGCTGGTGGTCCCGAGAACTAGCATAATAAAGTGTCTGAAATTCTTTGAGCACATCAGTTCTTGAGGTGCTTATAAGCGTCATATATATGAGAGAATTAAAATCTACTTCTCGTCAAATAATTTGGACAGGTGTGATGTCACTTCCTGTCCCGCCCCCTAACTTCCGGTCTAAGTCCCCCCCTGTGACTTCTGGTCTAAGTCCCGCCCCATACACCCATATTTGGACTTCCTATGACGTAATACTTACGGTGGTTGAGGACATGTCCGGCCATGTCCTGTTTTAACCCCGCCCCCTATACCCATATTTGGACTGCCTATGGCATAATACTTCCGATGGCTGAGGGGTCAAACAGGACATGTCCTCAGCCACTGGAAATATTATGTCATAGGAAGTCCAAATATGGGTGTAGGGGGCGGAGTAAAAACAGGCGAGCATTGTGAGTGAAGGGGCGGGACTTAGGCCGGAAGTCACGGGGGCGGGAATTAGACCGGAAGTTGGGGGCCGGGACAGGACGTGACTTCACACCCGTCAAAATGATTTGACAAGCAGTAGATTTTAATACTCTCTTATATGGATTTTCTTTTCTTTTTTTCTTTTTTCTTTTTTTAATCACACTACCGTGTTTCAGAGTCTTTGTAAAGTCAGGTTCTTTGTGATTCTTTTATTATTTGTGTGTGTGTTTAAAAGGATTTGACGGCGTCCATCCACTGTCAGAGTGCCATTTAAATCCTTTTGATGTTTACAATGCTTTTATTTTTGTCGGGATCTGGTGAACAAGAAGGCAACAGTGGAGTCATGTTTGGCAGACTTGGCAGGAAGGAACGCTCCACCTGAAATCCATCTATGTGTTCATTTTCTTATACAGTCAGGTATGAATACGTGTCTCACCTTGTATCTACATATTGATACCCCAGCCTGTTTTTTTTTTTTTACATTTGTGAAACTTTTTGTATTGAAGTGTTGCTTTTATTATTTTTGCTGCATCAAGCACTGGGTGAATGAACAAAATAGAGACAACAGAGTTGAAACAAAATAGCATTTTATTTATTTCAGATGTAAATATTGTGCAATATATGATATATAAAGGTATGCATTTCTGGAAGTAAACTTTAAAAGATGAAGTTCTATGGGAATAGTATTATACACATTTATCAGGTCTTTGTTGTGAAGTTTGTTTTGATGGTTTGTGTGCAATTGACTCCTTACTTCGTGTCCCGGTCAGTTTGGTCTCGTGGCTTTTCTGTGATATTGCGAAATCAAAAATTCAACACTTCAAAGTTGGGACAAAACAGATTATTTCAGTGGAAAAATAAAAGATGCTTTTTATCATCCATTTTAAACATCACATGCTACTAAAAAATTTGAATAGTTTAATAATTTAATTATGGATGATATACCAAAGCTGCAAATGATCTTGAAAATATTACGAATGGTAACATTTAATATGACGGTGTTGAATAGACTTTTGTTAATTGCCTCATATATTCCCAGAATTGTATTTAACATAGGTTAAAGAAATTCATATATCATGTTTGTCATCTTGACCTACTTTTCTGTTTCAATCTGTCATCTGGTTAGATGCTCACATGTAGGTGGTTTCTAAAATATCCACATACACTACAATAGGTCAAACAATTCAGGACATTATGAAACAAGATTAACAGTGTTCTCAGCTGAAAAAATATATATTATGGTGGTTTACCTCCACACATATTTGGGTCATTTTATTTCTTTTTATTAAAATTACATAGTAACTTTTTCAAGTTTAAGCCAGCCCCCTCGTGAGAATAAGCTCAAAGGATTGAGGGCAAAGCATGACAAAACATGTTTTTGAATAAAGTAGGTATTACTCCATCTCTATTCCATTTCTTTTTTTAAGGTATATTTTTGTTTCTATTGTCAACATCAGGTCGCAATGTTTCAATCAGAGAGCAAGTGATGATTTTTTATGCTATCAAGACATGCAAGGAGACTAATTTTGTCCTCCTGGTGGTGACTGTTTCTTTTCCGAACTGTTCAAACGAACCCCCTATTTAATGTCTTCCTCTCTTTATGAACCAGAAGTGTAAAAATTGTAACTTTGTTGGTTATGTTCTATTGACTCAGGCTTGCAAAAAAAAAAAGAAATGGGGGAGAAAAAAACGATGCTGGTAACAACATAAGAGCCATGTTGCAGTATGTCTGCATTCGTAGCACCAGGCCTGCTAGTGAATTAATGTTTCAGTTATTTGCCACCCAAGTCGGCGTTTGGTTTTGTCTCACTGCCTCTTCAACCAACCCCCTCCCCCCATTGAGTTTGGGCCAGTATGCTGTTGTGTTTTTATCTGTACTTTGTGGTAAAACAATAAAAGCATTACTAACTCAAAATGTGCTGCTGTTGATTAAGTGATAATGCCACAAACCCAACACCATCTGTCCGGACTTTGGAATGTGTTAAAAGGGACTTCTTCAATACTTTGTGACCAGAAACATTCATCATTATTACATGCCCAAGTGGATTGCACGTCTTCCCCAATTACAATTGGAATGACTCAAAAAAAAAAAAAAAAAAAAGTTCCCACCTAATTAATCTATCACCTTGTACCAGTGCATATAATATGGAAAGGCTGGCCGCCACTAACTGCCTTTGTTATTAAGGATGTCACCAAGTGCCAATAATTTATTGCCAACACACGACTAGAAATAACAACACTGTACCTTTATTACACTATATCTGTACAAAATAACACATTAAAGGGGCATAACACAGTCACAAGAAGGACTTGTAACAGCAACAAAGCATGATAAGAATGGCTCCTGTTGCCTGATGGTAATCATCATAAAGTAATAGGTAGCTTGCACATCGTAATGCATCATGGGAGTTTTTCCTTCGGGCGCCATATTGGGTGTCCGCCGGTTCACAAGGTACACTCGCGAGTTACACGGTAGAGCTTATCAACCTGATGTAATTTTCGCAGTATTTTCACGATTTACCGGAAGATCAAAAACAACGATACAGGCAGAAGGTGTCTCTGTGTGGCGGGATTGATCCTAATTACGTCCTGACCAAGGGTGATTTTTTTTTTGACGGAGAAAGCTTGCTGGCCAAATGTGACATCTCTGGACATCTTTCCCTACCTCGTGTTGACAACATGCTCCATAACACGCCAACAAATCCCTGGAGGCTTACAATTATTTTGTAAGCGGGTGGATACAGAGTGTAAACTTTAACATCGCATCAGAAGAAACGGTTGCTGTTGCACGTAAGTAAACCACATGGTGTTGGTAATTCTGCACACAAAAATGTTGATTTGTTCTCAGGCTTCCTGTTATCATTGTGTTTACATGCACAGCTAGGTTTACCTGATGTGGTTTTTCTAACAGTTTTATAACAGGCAAATATGGCAGAGCGTATAAGAATAAAAAGTAACTATGCACAGCCTCCCCGTGGCTTAATTAAATTTAATGCTACCCTTTCACTCGTTACATGTTACTTAATCAACTTATTCTAAATGGTTAAGGTTAACCACTCTCAGAGGACGTATTTTTAGTTTCAGTTTCCAGTACAATAAAACGTGTTCATGGTAACTACTGAGCATACTGACAGCTTTTCTTATGATCTCACGGTTAAGGAGGCTGTCACAACACCCAATTTCTGTCTGGTGCCAGATGGCAGCAATTCCCATCACTTGTCACGACAACACCAATAGTATTACCAGGTATGTATGGCTTTACTTTTTGTAGTTTCTTATTTAATTCTATGTTTCATATTTTCATTACAATGTTTGTAATATTTTCCGATTCAGGCACAGATGAGTTTAACTGGACGGACTTCTGCGACTTTGTGGTGTGGACAAAGTGTGATTGAGCGAGTCCACCCAGATCGCTCGTTTTGGCCAGTTGGAAAAGCCAGAGTTTTTTTCCCCCAAAATCCCCTCCTTACCTGAACTGCTCGGGAGAGCATTTACTAGATCAGCAGTGGACTTCCAGTGTTCCTGCTCAGCCGCTGTCACCTACCACTTGCTCATGTACTTCAAAGATGCGGAATAAAGTAGTTTTTTGTGCTGCAGCAGATTGTAAAATCAAATGATATCACTTGAAGTGTGCCAATCTAGACTGCCAAAAGGACAGTGGTTTTGTGACAAGTGTGAAACAAGGATTATTGGGAAAACTGAAACACAGTACTGGTACTTGTCTTACATTAAACAAATTTAAAAGAGAGCAACTTTTCCCTCTGTACATAGCATAATGAAAGTCATTGCGTACCCCATCAACATTACATCATACCGTCATCTCAGGATGGTAGGCACCTGTGCTAAAATAAACTACATTAATTAACAGTTCAATTTTTAACCCTGAAATTACTACATCTAATCATTATTCACTTCATTTTTTGTGCTTTTAGAAATAATAGAGATTTATGCCATTACTTTAAGAGGGACCATATTGCACATTGAGTCAAATCCTGTCATTTGTATTATGTATAGCTTTGTAAACAAACCCAACAATAGAATTTGTATAAACGCTGCCTTTATTAGCGCCAAACAAACAGTCGCATGTTGTCCTCCTCCAATGCTTTGATGCTCGCCTTCGTTTCCATCATGTCATTGGCAATCAAGTCGGTGTGGCATGAGATCCCTAAAGAAAAAAATAAATAAAAAAATCACAAAAAAATACGGTACCAGTAATAGGTTTAATATAGTAAAGTAGTATAGTTTTTTTGTCAGTGTAAAAGAAATGTACACATTTTGTTGCATTTTTTAATGTATGAACATTGCTACAGGCAAATACTTATTTCTATAAACACTTCCAAATGTCTCTAAAATATAAGGTGCGTGTACACACACAAACAAACACATACATTCACTCATGCATACAATATATCATGTAATGAATTCTGAGTGGCATACCAGAGTCAATGATGTCAGCAGTACTTGAGGGTACAGGTTACTGGAGCCATCTGGCTGCATAACTGCAACAATCTCTGCCACTTCGAGTCGTCTTTTCTTTGCTTGTCTCTCCTGTGCACGTTCATATCTTGGCACCGACTGGGCTGAGACATAGATGTTGTAACTTGGGACCCAACTTTAATGTTGGAGCCCAGTCGGGATGATTGGACATAAAAACGGGCGCAGGGCGACCTGTTAAAATAAACAAATATATAAACAAATAAAATATGGAAAGACTGGTTATTTTACCGCAGTAGGGTGGCCGTGAATAAGTTCTTTAGCATGATGTGTAGGCTACCGGGGGTCTGTTTTCTTGCATCACCCCCGGGGGTCTGTTTTCTTGCATCAGCCCCTTCTGTCTCTTTTTTTTCCAAGTTTACATTTTGCCACCAAAAAACATGTTATCGGCATTAAAAGCCCAAGACTAATCAATCCAATTTCAGCAGTAAACACTTTGCACTGGCACTACTTGGGTGAAAATGTTCGATGTTAGCTTTCGGCTAACGTCCGCTAGCCAGCTTGTACTACCGAACTTGCTTGCTCATGAATCCAAAACATAAGCAACTTGCCCATATATGGGCGGTCGAAACGTTATTAATCCTCATGCATTAAATAAAGGTAAACAAGCTTACCGCTCACAAAGTGATCGCTGCACACACGAGCCCAAAGTAACGACTTCCCTCCGGAGTCCGCACTCCTCTGTCTCCAGGCCCTGGTTCCTAATTATTTTCGGAATTCGGAAAAAAGACCGACCATTTTCCCCCTTGGCTTTGTTCGAACAGCCAACGATGCAGCAACAATGTACCATTTTAAACGCAGAAAACAAACGTGATAGATACGTGTTAGACCGAATCGCTACGTAAATGGAGGCCACCCAGCATGGCGACTACGAGAAATCCGAGGCGGAAGTGACGACATGTGCAAGCGACCTATAGTCCGGTAAGTCCGTACCGGAAGTGGTGTGAATCGGTTTCAAAATAAGAGTTTCAAAATGAAGTGTCATCTACCTCAAATTTATGGAATCACAGGAGTGCCAAAATTAATAGGAATAAATGTTTTCTTTTATTGAATGTCTGTATTCGTATGTTCTTTTATTGAATGCCGTTGTATATCTGCATTAGTAAATATTCTCTTTTATTGATTGTTTTCTTTGATTTTTTTTATTTTATTTCCTATTAATTTTGGCACTCCTGTGACCCTATACAAATTTAGTCTGCTTTACGTCTAATAATCTTCATTCTCAATCAGGACGAAAACTGTACTATTGCTGAGCCATCCAGCAGATGGAGGCAGGGAGCAGCATGATGTTGTGACGTATGTGGACGCCAGACTCGGGTCGGGGGTGGGGGGGGGGGGGGGGGGGGGGGGGTGCGGGGGGGCTTATTTAATTATAAACTAAAACAGTTTCGACACTAGATATTAGTGTTTGATAAAAAAATTGTGCATTGAAATACTGTTGATGGTATAATTAGTTAATTAGTTACATTAATAATAATTAAAAAAAATAATAATCTAAAGACCAATTTTGTAATTATTCCTAACTAATCCTTTAGTCTGTCATAACAATTCCTCAAAAAAGGTGTTGCATGGTGTAAAAGACTAAACCATTTAAATTATTCAATTATTAAAAAAGAAAATCATATGCTGAACCATCCTTATACAAAAGTAAACAAAATTAAAGCATACAGCATTTCATAGACTAGAGCACAATTTATTTCAGAAGACATACAGTATTAACTGCAGGCTTGGGATGAGCTCACGAAGGCTGAAATAGAAAACTTGAAGACTGCGTCATGTCATACACAACCAATTAATTGCACAATGTGACACTCAGCTGTTGGCTACATTCGAGTTTGTCAACAACATGCAAACAAACACACTTCAGTATGTGCACCTGGACAATGTAATACGATCCAATCAACATGTTTAATTATTTGTGAGGCTTGCAGTGGTGTTGACCTGCATTACAACATGGGGGTTCAAATCAATAAAATAGACATACTAGCTCAGTATGAAGCAGTGCATTTCTAGACCACCGTACACAAGTGCAAAATCAGTACCTTTAAAGTAATCAGGTCTTCGCCCCCGTTGTGGTCCTTGAGTTATAAGTTATATGACAACACAGTAGTAGTCAAAATTACAGTAAATATTATTAAAAACACTTCTAGGCCATAAATACAAAAGAATGAAATTGGAAACAGAAATAACATTGGTAAGTGAGCATGCCTTGAAATGACGTATGTTAGTACCAAGGCCCCCTCATATTGCACAGGTGCACCTAATGCTGTGATTATGAGCATATGTTTGACTGTAAACACGGTAAACGTGAATGGATGCATCATCCTCAGAATCAGTTTCCTAGGGCACAACACACTACTTGACGTCTGGCCATGAATATTTAATAAGTACTGTAGAACCCCAGATTTGATTTATAAAAGTTGCCTTGCGATACATGAAGTTCAGCGACAACACTTTACAACACACACTGTCCACTGATGAGTGTTTCTGGAGCAATGGTCCTTCTTGTCTACTGTGCCATGGGAAAATATTCAATTTGATCTAATTGGGTGCAAAAATTATTTACTACAATGCCATATTGTTGATGCCCATGTCGAAGAGAGAAAAACAATCCTTCTCAAAGCCCCAAAATACTAAAACATTAAATATGCCTTTTCCATGAAAAATACTCCCCCACGCAAAAATAAAAAATAAAATAGGCCTATATTAGAAAAAAATGGGGGCAAAAAAATATGCAAACATACGACTCCCCGGGTGCCAAACAGCGAGTATGGAGGAGGCCACTGTATTTACATTTAAGTAAATCTGAATTAAATCTTTTAACCGTGTTTTTTCAATTTTATTTGTAATACATTTTGTTGACTCATTATTTAAAACAAGTTTGTTATCTTCATAGATATTTAAGCACAGTTTTAATGTTTAAAAAAAACTAATGCATACAATAACAATGCTTTTTGGGATAAAATTTCTGCCTTTTTTGTGAACACATTGGGCTACTATGTTGTACTTGGAGAGATACAAATGTTGAAAACCATTGTGCACGTTGTTGCCATTTATACAACATAATCTCATTATTTCAGTTTATATACGTTGGAGGATATTTTTTTTCTCTCTTACGCTAGCCTAATGCACCTGAACCTCATGTGGTAGTAGCTGACAGCCACTGTTGACGTGAGTGAGAACTTTCTCCTTGAGCTGGGCCACTTGCTCTCTGAGGACGTTAGCCGTCGAAGCCAAGTCGGTGTTTTGGTTCTTCAGCGTCGTCACTTTGTCCTCCAGCCTGGAGATCCGCTCCAGCTTGCGTCTGCGACACTTGGAAGCGGCGATCCGGTTCCGGAGCCTCTTCCTGTCGGCCTTGACACGCTCTTGCGAGTCCATGTCGACGGGAGAAAGCGGCGGACTCTCCCCGAAGCTCTGCACGTCTGGCACCGTCTGAGGTTCCTCTTTTGGCGGCTGCACTCGGCTGGAGATCTCCGGCTCCACCGAAGGAGTTGCGCCGAAATGGTGAGGCGGAGGCGGAGGTGGGAAAGGCACCGTATCCGTGGAATAGTTGACGGTGGTCCCCAAAGGCCCGCTGCCGTAGCTGTTCAGGTTTGTGTACACGGGCAGCTCCAGCTGCGTCGTAACCGGGGCGATATTGATCGTGGCGCCCAGATCCAAATTCCCGTTCGTCGGGACCTGGTTCTGCTTGTGCAGGTCCTCCAACGCCTTCACGAAGCCCTCGGCGAACTCCTGCTCGTCTGTCACGGACTTCGGATACAGGAAGTGGGAGCTGTTCGGCGGGGTGGTGACCATCCCGTTGGACTGGATGATAAGCTTTTCCAAATCCGGTGAAGACAGTTTGAGGAGCCCCAAGTCCGAGGAGCCCAGAATTCCGTCAACGTCGCGAAGGTGCGGCTTCATGTCTGTCTCGGTTAGCGTCAAGTTAATATCCTTCTTCATCATTCTTTTGGAATCAGTCTCTTTCTTTGACACACCTTTAGCGCTGCGACCTGGCCATAACCTGAGAGACCAACCTCGGGGCGAATTGTTATTTCTCGTACTTCCGCTACTGACAGCTGGATCCCAGCAATGCTGGCGCGCCAACGCCGCCTCGAGCCTTTCTACGCTCTCAAATTGTGTTATGTCACAGCAGCGCGTGCGCAGTAGCAGTTGAACGCGTCTGCCTCCATTCGATTTGAATGAGTTCGTCCACAGATATGGGAGAAGGTGGTGGTCTTACTCTGCTTTGTATCTGAGTGGGCTACAAGTATTATATAATTGTGAATCCGTTTTTTTTTTTTGGTATGTAGTATATCAAAGTCAACCCATAAACATTCTTTAAAATAATATGTAACGTGTATGCCCCCCCCCCCCCCCCCCCACTACTATTCTGATTACTATTGTCTGTGGAATATGAATTAAGCATGCAGCAGAATCCATCCAATCCCCCTTAAAAAAAACTGAAAAATAGTTGAACAGACATCTTTTTACTGTTTTTTTAAATTGTTGTTAATATGGGATTCATTTTTATAGGTTCATAACGGCCCCCTGAGATAAACCATTGCTACAATGTGTCCCTCAACAAAACGAGTTTGACATCCCATATATACAGAATTTACACTGTTGGTTTTTCCCTAGGGTGGCACGGTAGTCGAGTGGTTAGCACGTCCGCTTCCCAGTTCTGAGGTCTCCGGTTCGAGTCCAGGCTCGGACCTTCCTGGGTGGAGTTTGCATGTTCTCCCCGTGCCCGCGTGGGTCTTCTCCGGGTACTCCGGTCTCCTCCCACATTCCAAAGACATGCATGGCAGGTTAATTGGGCGCTCAGAATTGTCCCTAGGTGTGCGTGTGAGTGTGGATGGTTGTTCGTCTCTGTGTGCCCTGCGATTGGTTGGCAACCAGTCCAGGGTGTCCCCCGCCTACTGCCCAGAGCCAGCTGAGATAGGCGCCAGCAGCCCCAGCGACCCTTGTGAGGAATAAGCGGTCAAGAAAATGGATGGATGGATGGTTTTTCCCTACCTTTATTGAGCCCCCCCCAAAATAATTTTAAAATCTCACAGCACACCACCAAACAAAAATGTCACCAAAAGTATACGCTCCATACTAAACTACTAATGATGATTTCATCTCAGTTTACTCACAAATTCACTTATTCAGTGTGAAATGTGGGCCTTCTGCCATATATTGCAAGAGCATTTAATTGTTCTTCCCATGTGGCTGATAGATCGATATTTGAGAAAAGATGCGTTATTTGTTGGAAATAAAGGAAAAATTCAATTCAACATTTTTTTTAATTCAAAATTTTGTATTCCATTGTTTAAAAAAGAAATGAAAGGGGACAGAAAGAAGTGAAACTTAAAAAATATACAATAATAATAATAATAATAATAATAAGTGCCTTGCGATTGGCTGGCAACCAGTCCAGGGTGTCCCCCGCCTACTGCCCAGAGCCAGCTGAGATAGGCGCCAGCACCCCCCGCGACCCTTGTGAGGATTAAGCGGTCAAGAAAATGGATGGATGGATAATAATAATAAACACAAAATGTTGGACCAATTAAATTGCATAATTTCTCACCACACACTTAATGATCACTGGTATGCATCACTTGCATGCATTGTACATTTATGCCATACAATAGCAAAATATCAGAAAAATGTCCCCAAACTTCTCATCTTCTGGACAGTTCTATACATTAGTGTTTTATCAAAACCTAAACACACACAATTCAATCCCCAAAAATGACATTTAAAACCAAATTGTCCATTATAATATTAATTGGTCTTTTCTAGTTTAGTTAAGAAAAAGTATTATCTCAACGCAAGTGTAAGTGAGCCAATTTTTCATTCATTAAGATGCCTCTGGCCATTAAAGAGTTACTAGAATACTTGTGTGCGTCACAGGTAGGCTCCATCCACTACTGCAAGGCAATATGCGGGTGGATCATGTGATGCAGCCTGTGATGTCAGGTTTCTATAGAAATGAGGCGGAAATGGAAGGTGTTCATTTGTCAGTGCTGTTGGGGAAGTTTGTTGCTATAGGAAACTTTTTTTTTGTTTGGAACATTTGAGCATTTTACATGTTGTGACGCATGCATGGGCACATTATGGGATTGAATCGGTCCAATTATTTTTTTGCAATTTTAATCTATAGAAAGGTTTGTTCAAGCAATCACTTGAGGGAGAAAAGGATGGATCAAGGATGAACACATAAATAATATAGATAGTCAGATATGCATTATGGAATATGGAGAGAAACATTGTGCAGGAAGACAAGGATGAAATGAGATGCAATTCTATAAATATGCAGTGCATCTTGGTATACTTTGTGCCCATTGATAAAAATAGGCCTTCATCCTGTGGGGAGTGATGACGTGTGCAGCCTGCCTGCATCAGCAACCTCAAGTCGCCTTCATGCTCATACTGCAAATGGGCTGGATGATAAAGAGTGTGCGTGGGAGGAGAAGCGTATAACAGGTTACCCAGGCAACACGTGCAGTGTGACGCAGGTAAGAGCAGCAGAAAGGAAGGAAAGTGACGATTGGCTGGCAATTGCAAAAATAGAAGAAGGAGGATAGAGTGGAATGAAACGGAGATGCTGAGATGAACCCTCCTACATCAAAACCTTAAACACGCACACATATAGCCTACACACAAATACTGATATAATTTTTGGCCATGTCTGACTTCAGACTTCAGCAGTATTTAAAAATATATATATATGTATAGTTATTACCCTTTGTTGTTGAGAAACTAATCTTTTATACATGTATTAAGGAGTGTGTTATGAAAAATGAATTAATGTACATTAAAAATCAGCATTAGTTGCTTATCATTCCTCCCATCCCGCTAATGCAAACGGATGGGGAAAACAGGAAGCACTCTCGTGACAGCTGGTGGTCAGGTGGGGAATGACATGCAGGCAGTGACGCGATTATGTAGCTACTTCGCATGCCGTGTACAATACACTACTCCATATATGGAAATGGCTAGTTATAAAATCATTTATGCCGAGAAATAATATAATCAGTGTAATACATACTACAATGAATTACATATAAAAAATGTGATGAGCCCAACGTCTCACGAGGCAGGGAAGATAAAAATATGACAAAAGCATTTAAAACACCACTTTTTCACTGTAATTGGATTCTGCATCTTAATTTCTCCCCTCTCAACAAACCAGTTCAATGTTACCGGAAGCTGGCTCTGATTCCAAGTGACATCAATCCAAAAGGAGCCTATATCTTATAGACTGGTGCTAGTCAGTTAATTACAGGGTACATATTTATGCACTCCCATTCTCACCATCACAGAGTGATGTTGTGGAATTAAAAGAATGGAAACACCTTTTGCAAGAACGAACTTGTCTGCAAGAGTGACCCAGGCCATATTTATGGCCAACATTACATTACACATTTAAACTTCCCATATAAGGGCAACAGATTATTCCAATATTTTTGCCCATATAGTGTTGGCGCATTTTAATCTGTTTGATCAAAGGGAGTGCAACATTTTAAACAAAAGCTCTTTTATTTCCATGATCTCATGTACATAAATTGTCACACTTTTGTAATGACAAAATAAAAACCAATGTAGGTATATTACAGATTTAACAGAAGGAGAATGTTTTTTTTTGTTTTTTTCTTCTCAAACAAACATCTTCACCCGAACAATTCAACATAAGTGTTCATGACTACCAGTCAACTGCTCCACCTGCTGTGCTGTATCAATGAAAGGGGTGATAACCTGAATGTCACAAAATTACAGGAGTAAAAAAAAAAAAAACTAAACAAAAAAAAAAAGAGCCAAAACAGGGAGGGGGGAAAAAAAAGGATATGCATGCTAAAGATGTTGCAGCTGTGTTGTAAAACTACCCTCAAAAGAATTAAGATAATAATATACAACCAACAAAAAACAAAAAGTTCATACCAGTGGATCAGAAACTAAACACGTCGCCCTTACATTTTAAAAATAAGCATTCTGCCTGGTGAAATAAGGTTACAATTTAAAAACAAATGTAAATCACCATCTTACTGGCAGTAGAAGCAAAATAATAATAATCCAGGGCATCACGTTTCATCTTGTGAGAGTGTTGGCTGTATTTTTGCCTAGCAAGAAAGAGGATCTTGTGTGTGTTGCGGATAATACGTCATCATGTCAGTGCTGGTTCTTCAAGCCTTGTGGTTTGCCTGCTTTCTTATCCGGCTGCTGCTGACCTCGTCCAGGGCCGCTCATTCCTCGGCCTCGACCGCCAAACACGCCTCCTAGCAGCAAAACAGTCAGAGAAGCAGAATGCCAAATTACCAAAACAAACTAGTAAGAAGAAATCATTTCATTCACAAAACAATGCATTTTTTGATAGCAGCAATAGGTTTTACACACAATTATGTGATGTGATGCAACTAACTTCAATAGCTCTCTTGAGGTCATGCCACAGCATATTCAATCCAATCCTTCCTAATGTTTACATGTTATGCTCAATAAAACATATGAATTGTTAGGGCTCTCATTCACTTGAATGGACGTGGCGTGGACCCATTAAAGATGCTTCACTTACTGATCCATAGGTACATATGAAAGTGTAAATATGGTTAAGTGGTTAACTAAACTTTCAGGGTAGAACTGGTACAATTGAGAAGGTAAGAGTGTAACGGTATACGTGGGTGTATTATTACGTTTCGGTACGGCCTGTTCGGTTCGGCCCACTTGCGTACCCGTTCCTCGTGTATTTTTTCCTCATTAAGTTTATGCGCCGGGGAGCTAAAGCAAGTAAGCAATGTTTCACATGTTTTTGACTGATGGGGGAAGCAATGAACGGGGGGCAAAGCAATGTCTGCCGAAAATGAAAGTAGAAGAAGGAAAAGAAGAAGAAGACGAGATGTTATTGAGTGTCGCCGCTACTCGCCAGCTGTTAGCAAATAGAGGCACAGACGAGGAGACAGAACATCGTAGCACACAAATAGTATCCGCATGGCAAAAGCATATAAGCCGGAGCTCGAAGGTGCCTCCCATACACTGCAGTCTCATGTGTGGGAACATTTTGGCTTTCCAGTTAAAACTGCCGATGGTCAAAGGTGCGTGGAAAAATCCAAAGTTGTTTGCCGACATTGCTAGACGGAGATCGGCGACTATGTTGCAGGCAGCACGTCTTACATGCTAACACATTTAAAACGACATCACACGACTGTGAATGTCTTATCGACAAGAGAGAAAAGTAGCTTAGTACAACCCAAGATAGCCACGGCATTTCAACAGCCTTTTGCTAATAATTCAGATCGGGCCAAAGCAATAACACACGGAATTGGTGTTTTTATAGCACCGGGATTACGGCCATACTCAGTTGTTGAATGTGCAGGCTTTAGATATTTGCTCAAAGTTCTGGAGCTCCGTTACAACATCCCTTCACGTCCGCACTTCAGTCAAAAAGTTATACCCGCACTTTATGACAAAACTCAAGCAAATGTTGCCAACGAGCTGTCGAATGTGTCCGCTGTGTCACTCACCGCAGATGGATGGACATCGCGCGCAACAGAGAGCTATTTAACTCTCATAATAAAGACGAGTGTATGACTACTTGAACTTAAACTTCAATAGTTAGATAGATGTGTCATAGGCAGTTGCTGCAAAGTGTTCCAAGATTTCAGTGCCTTAATAGTTTACACAGGATTTCTTTATTATTTTTAGTTTATTCATTAGAAGAACGATTAGTGTAATTTATGTGAATAAGACCCAAATGGGTCGCCTTTATTTATTTTTGTACAATTTATTTGTATATCACCCAACTGGGTCGCTTTTATTTATTTTTGTACAATTTATTTGTATACCACCCATATGGGTCGCTTTTATTAATTTTTGTACAATTTAATTGAATATCACCCAAATGGGTCACTTTTATTTATTTGTTTCTAAAAATGCACCGTTTACTTGTCATCTTATCAAAATAAACAAATTTAAAAAAATAATTCAGTGTTTTTTTTTGGGGGGGGGGGGGTTGTGCCGAAAATGTACCGAACCGAAGACTCCAAAAACCCGAACCGAACCGAAATGTGATTTTGTGTACCGTTACACCCCTATGAGAAGGTACTTATGTTTATGGTCAATTGAAAATATGCTAAAGGGTTGACAAATCAAGAGCCCGGGTCCAGCAGCCAAATGTATTCTGGCTAGCAAAAAAAAAAAAAGCAGGATATGTAAAGCTCACCTCGACCCGCTCCGCCTCTTCCTTTGCCCTGCTGTTTGTTCTGCTGGGAGCCTCCTCGCCCGCGACCCTTCGACACCACCTCCTCCTTCACCATGTCGATGATCTCGTCCGGGATTCGCAGATACTTGATGGTGCTTCCTCGGATGTAGCACTCGGGCATCCGCCAGAACTTGTCACCATCCTATGAGAGACAAATCAAGTTAAAAAGAATTCACAGCCCTGGAACCTTTTCACACTTTGTGACCTTACAATGACCAACTAGAGTATATTTTAAAATCCATACTGACCACTGACATTTGACAAAATTATGTCACATAAATTATTAGGGAAATATTATTTGCAAAAGAATTCTATTTTAAATATTGAAATAACATGCTCTTCAAATTCTGAGTGAAGTTGAGTTGGCGAACCATTTAGTAATAAAGTGCTGACAGGTGACAAGCAAAATAAAGGTTTATCTATACCCGAGAGGTGCAAATGACTTCTCTCAAGTTGATGTTCATCCAGTTGTCACAGCTGACCAGGTGACCGTTGTACGTCTCTCCATTTTTCAGCTCCACCAGCTGTTGACAAAATGGAAAAAAAAAAAAAAAAGCAATAAGAAACCTCCAATGGCTGCTCTTTGTTTTCCTCATTAAAATAAATGCACGATTAAAGTTTGCAGAGAAAAGCAACTCATGCTTAGAAGTGATGGGTTGTTGATTCTCTGTTGTGTGAATGCACGTGGGTACACAAGAAATCAATTCAACCTCACCATAGGATGGTTCTGGGCAGTCTTCAGCAGAGACAAAGGAAGCTGTGAAACGGTGGGGAAAAGATATTTACAAACTTACCATGTGTACATACCACAATTATGACTTTTCCATGTAACAGCGTTTCATTTTTAGTAACAGGTGCTGTGGTTCACTCAACTTTCTGTTTGTTTAGCATAACTGTATCCACACATAAAAGGGAGCTGAAACAATACGATGGTTTGCAGCTCTACATAAAACCTTCCAGTATTTACTCTTCAGAACAAAAAGTCCCTAGCTATGTTTTGCATTGTTCTGACTTTACCGCTAACAAGCTAGCCACTGAGCAGTTTTTGTCATCGCTGTGCTCCTGCCGCAATTGGCTTCTTAACAAGAAAACTGGCCATCATTTATTGTCGTTAAAATTGCGTTACATTTACATAAGACCACAATGTATTACGTACCATTTTGATAGTCTATGGTTAAGATTTTTTAATCCGTTTTCCAGGCGTATGAGAATACGACTTGTCTTCGCCTTCTTCTCCGAATGTTATATGACTATAATGTAAGCTACTGCCCTCAACAGTCCTAAATGGGTAGTACAAGCAGCCTTCAGGGCTAACTGTGCTGAAGAGGAATGCCACGTTTTGATTTGAAGATTAGGTTAAAAGTACATAAATACATAATAATGCATTTGTCATTATAATTAATTTGCCAATTTTCTCAAATAAAAAGTAAAATGTTAATGTGGTGTCCTGAATACAAAATCGTTTAATTTACATATATTTTAAATGTACAGTATTCTGCATCATATATTAATTTACCAACTCATATAAAATAAAATAAGAACACAATGCTATATTTATGTAAAATTATTCATTTTAAAAATGTTTTTCATTATTTATAATGGATTAATTCCAACTTGTAATGGTTTTTTAGTTTTATTGGAGTAATTACAATAAAAGTAAAGTAACTTAATGCAGCAAATATTACAGGACTTGTCATGACTTGACTTGATCATGTCTTGTAAATGCTTGATGAACCTAAGAACAGAGTGGGCCTTGTGCGGTCCTCAGGCTCTGTTCACAGTATACAATTCACCACAATAACTTTAACTGTGCTGTAAACGACAACTTTATACATGGGAGATGATTTTATTAAATACTGTACATTTTGAGTTAACCACTGTTAATGATAAATTAAATGTATTTGGCAGGACACTGCAGTCCTTGCTTTTGATTTTTTTTTTTTCATATACATAGCAGCATTTTCTTACTTATTGTTGCAATACAGAAGTTATTACTAAATTTCTACGGATACAACTCGCGCATATGTCTTTTAACAGTTATCTTACTTACTTGTATTTGTTCTCAATTGCTTTATTTGTATTAATTAATTAATTGATAATACAAATAAATACATCCATCCATCCATTTTCTTGACCGCTTATTCCTCACAAGGGTCGCGGGGGGTGCTGGCGCCTATCTCAGCTGGCTCTGGGCAGTAGGCGGAGTCACCCTGGACTGGTTGCCAGCCAATCGCAGGGCAATACCAATAAATAAATAAATAAATAAATAAATTTTATAAAACCAGTTCATTTCTGTCCATTCTTTTCATTGGGTTTTTATGGTTTATTTTCTTCATTAAAAAAGATAACAAATATATAATTTTCCGGTACCCATAGTGGATTATTGATGACATTTCAATGAAACTGATGTAAGGTGTTTCACCGTGTTTTTCTTGCAGGATCACGGATGAATAATGAAATAGTTACTGGTGTGTTATTTTTGTTTATTTGTTACTTGACGCGTTTCAGCTGCCATAGCCGTGGTTACGTCTCTGGTGACGTCATCACGCTCCTTCAAGCCGTGGATGTTTGGTAGTTCGCGGTCTGTGGTTGTGAGTGGGGGTCAACGGGGGAGACTTTATGGTCTTGCTGCACAACACAGACCGAATAGAACACCGAAACACTCGACGTCTCACGACGGGAAATGGACAACAGTAAACGGACTGTGGTCGTTACAGGTGTGTCCATTCTTATTCATTTTTGCTTCCCTTTTATTGAGTCTCCCGGCAAGCTAGTCATCGGGTGCAAGTAGTGCAAAAGTTGGTTGGTTGATGACAGCTGCTCGAACGCTAATGGCGTCGGCCTGTTTCTGCTCCACTCGGCTGCCTTTGCAGGCAGCAGAAAAAGTAGCATTTGAAAACCACGGACCTGCGTGCTTATGGATTAGTGGAATTGCGTTTGGGCATGTTGTGCTACAATGCAAAACCAATTTGCAGGAGACTGGTCAAATGATTCGATCTGTCGTGATTAGGAAAGAAAAACAAAGTTTTTTTTTGGGGGGGGGGGGGGGTTGAGGGGGGGGGGAATGTACTTGCTATTATACAGCTATTCTGCAATGTGAACTACTAGTATTGTAGCATACGTGTATAAAACCGAAAAACGTGTCATTCAAGTTTCTGTTATTATGCTCGTCTCCACTCAACTTTTTTTTATGAAGCCCTTAAAAAAAGACAACAACAACAACCGCGGCTGGAACAAAGTGCTGTAGATAAAATCGACCGTATGCACAACAAGCGTATTACAACAACTACTATTATTATTCTACTACAAGTTACTAATCTGCAATACTACCTCATCTTCCACTAAAAGTATTGTGGTGAAGCTTCGAGAGAGAAAGGTGATTGAAATTTCTCCACTGACTGATGACCAGTATAAGGGCGTGCATGACATCACACGATGGCTGAAAGCTGGTTTGTATGTAAACAACTGCAGTTTTCGAGCTGCTGTTGATTTGTACGTTGAGAATAACACACGCATACAAGCAATGGTTAAAATCCCCTGTCTCTTTTAACCCTAGCTCTTACTTCATTTGACTATTTTATTCGCTGAAGCCACACCGGCTGCCAGCTGGTTACATGTTTGTGAAAGTCCAATAGCGCCGATATTCTTGCTAAATAAAATATGGCCAAAATGCTGTAATAGTGTAAACATTGAGCAAGCACAGGCAGTGAATGGCAACTCTTGCTAGCGTTATTTTTGCTACGAACAGCTCTGATTGGTCAATTGCCGGAGCGATACATTCTTGGCCTTGGCATAGGTTGCCTGGATATGAATAGTTTATTTTCACATGATGTGAAGTCTGCTGGGAAATGGTTATTTTGCCTCCAGTCATGCGCTGTGCATGGGTCCTGCCTCGCTTCACCCGCTTCTGTCTCTTCATTACGGATGTAACGATAAGCGCGATATCGTGATATTATAACTGCCACAATATCGTCGTCGTCATGTTCACGATATTGAAATGCAACACATGTTAAAAAAGTCGGGTTGATTTCCATTTGCGCAGTTCTAGCACCCGCTGGTGGCTAGTTTTATAGTGCAATTACATTTTTATGAGGGATGTTTTGGCGCTTCTATGTTTAAAATCTACACTAATTGTCAGATGAAGGGGAACGTAACATGCCTGTGAAACAAGTCAATATGTGGAGGAACTCAATGTGTGCATAGCATTAACAACATAACATAATAATAAAACAATAATAATAATAACAACATAACATTGATGTTATGTACAAAAGCACGATATTGTGCTTTTTTTTTTTTTTTTTTAGTATGAGCTCTTTTTTTTTTTTTTTACCAATATTGTGAGCTTTTTTAAATACCGCCAACCTCTCCACAATATCATGACAATTATCGTATCGTGAGCTTCATATGGTGATAATATCGTATCGTGACATTTGGATATCGTTACAGCCCTACTCTTCATCAAGTTTTCATTTTGTTTTGCCACCGGCATTACCAGCCTACCCCTAACCATAAGTCTCAGAGCAGGGTTATCAGGCACACTTCGCATCTTTTCAAATGCAGCAATCTTGTCATCTGTTTCTTTAAATGTAGAAAATACATCAACACAGACCGAATCCAACACATCACACGAGTATTAAGAGTCAAATGTAGAAAATATGGTGTCAAGTCTTCAATAAACACTTGAAACATAACAGCTTGTTTACAACTTCTGATTGTCTACAAGAAATTATTAATAAATAAATAAATAAATCTAGGTTAAGTCTAGGTTTGTTGGATGAAAACCTGTTTCAGTTGATGCTCAGTCTGTGTATTTTTTTTTTTATCGAGGCTTCGCGTCTCTGACACTTAAATCAAGCTTTGTTGCTATGCCACTGCTTTTCAACTCTCAAAAGTTTCACAGTGGAATTACACAAGAGCAGAACCAATTAAAACGTCTATCTATATTGCTTATCAATTGAGTATCAAGCACGTGTGATAGGACGTCATCATGTAAAATGTGAAGAGGAGGAGCACGGGCAGTGACTTGACTCCGTTTTTGAGACACAAAGGCATCCCAGCTGATGCTGGATATATAGGATGCCTGGGAACGGCGTTCTCACAATAGCTTGCCGGCTGGCAACTAGCGACCCCTTCGCTCTGCTCCTATTCAGCAGCTTGTCAGACAGACTGATCCTCCCTCCACCCAACCCCCAGGGACCCGCTGACCCTTGGAGTGACGGTGGAGGGGGTTTGGCTATAGATCCCAATATAAACAAGGCTGTATGAGCGGATAACTCGTCTGTCCCTGCTAGTTTTCCAGGTAATAGAAAAATTGATAGGTTGATAATCTAGGACTGTACAATTAATCGAAATTCAATTACAATTTAAATTATGACACTCCACAGTTACAAAATCAGCATAATCATTAAAAAATATATATATTAATACAAATGTTTGAGTTGTTTAAATGTATACATTTGCACTGTTATATATTTTGTTTTGTTTTTTTGTTTATTTTGTTTTTTACGTTTAAACATTTTCTTGTTTCATACAAAAAAATAAATGATAGTCCTACTGATCACTGCACATGCTGCACTCTAACTTCAAGTTTTTGTCAACATAAATAAATAAATAAATAAATAAATAAATAAATAAATAAAATTCTGTTTGGTCCAAACAGAACTTACATCATTATAGTCTTTCTCTGTCTTTTTTTTTTTTTTTTAATTGGTCTTAATATTTTTACATGCTTAAACATTTTCTTTTTTTTTCTTTTTTTTCTTTTTTTTACCAAAAAAATAAATTGTTTGAATAATCGTGATTTTTATTATTGCCAAAATAATCGTGATTATTAATTTTTCCATAATCAAGCAGCTCTAAGTAGATAGATGTATTAATAAACAGATACTTTTTCCATCCCCATTGTTAAATTAAATATGGATATGAATCGATGTGGACAAGGAGTGTGAAAGGGATAATTGACTCATTGAGTCATTTTCAGCAGTAAAACGTTAATATTTTGTCTATAATTAATGTGGTAACGTCATTATTTTTCATGTACAAGTAATACCTTTAAAAAGTAATTTTTCTACTTGCTGTCGACTGATGATGACATCACCTGTGCTGAGGAAGTAGGTAATAATGGCCAATCGTGGCTCAGTTTACTGACCAAACTCAGAAAACAGGTGAGCCATGATTGTTACCTACTTCCTCAGCACAGGTGATGTCATCATCAGTCGAGTAAACTAAGCTACAATCGTTAATTTAAACAAAAGTGTAGTCAGACTGAACTGGACATCATGTTACAAATACATTGGAACCTCGAAAGTTGTTTGAATTTCAAAACTGAAGTTCGCATAGGAAATAATAGACATTTTATTAAGGTCCATGCTAAAACTCTCAACATGATGAAACCTACATTAATGGAAAGAACCACTATATAACACAACTGAGTAAAACTAATTTACATGAGCCTCTGCTGGGTACTGTTAAGTGCTACTTCTGTTGTGATCACTGAACACCACATTCTCTTTTTGCCATCATTTGTACTCTTCTGTGGAAGACATAGACACAAACAGATACATGTGCTTAATGATTGCATTTCAGAAGAAACCAGACTAATTCAAAAATCTTGACACAATGAGAGAGGACAATATTTTGTATTCATACAGCTGAAGTAACAGTCAATATTTTGCAGGTTTTGGGCCATTCGGAGAGCACACAATCAATGCCAGCTGGGTCGCGGTACAGGTGAGTTTAACCATGTATGATTTACATGTTCAAAATGTACAGCGCCAGCCATCTATTTTCTGAACCAATTATTCCTCACAAGAAGAGGAAAAAGCAAATACATTCTTTGTTGGAGGTACATGTAATATTCATCAAAGCATAAGTTTGACCTTTTAAGGAGATGAAGGTTGTACTGTATCTTGTACACAATTGCATGATGCCTGCTTCACACTACACCGTAGTGCATTGGGGGTCCTGCTGGGGCTA
This sequence comes from Festucalex cinctus, assembly GCF_051991245.1. NCBI lineage: Eukaryota > Metazoa > Chordata > Actinopteri > Syngnathiformes > Syngnathidae > Festucalex > Festucalex cinctus. Next base: position 12,221,808 of record NC_135420.1, read on the forward strand.
CTAACTGTGTATGTGTGGGGGTGGGGGGTGTATGTTGGTTGTCAGGGTGTCTAGACAAACTTGATAAGGATATTAAAGGCAAACAAAAGGCAGCTTTGTGGCTGGGTCACAGACATGGTCAAACGAGGCTTCTTTCGGGGCAGTGGGGTCAGTGTCCAGGGCTATTTGTCCTGCAAGCAGATGAGGGGAGGAGCTGCTGCTTTGCCTGTGAATTTGACACACATTTGTCTTGTCGTTTTTGCACGATTGCTTTTTAATATGTATATTTTTTTTTTTCATGAATTGGATAAGCGGTTCAGATAAATGGATGGCTGAGTGGACTATTTTTAAGTCATTTTGTCATATTGATTTCAGTTTTACTTAATGTCTTTAGTGACCAACACAATCACTTACTTATGTTAACTTTTATTGGTATTATTTATTAAATGTATATGAAGGTGCTCTTTGAATTACAATCATGACTTCTGAACGTTTGTGAATATGAACAAACGCTGACTGATGTCCATAAATGTCATAAAATGGTGTATTGCCTTTGCAAGTTTATACTGTATATTTAAGTCCATGGCACCGGTGGTTCCTGCGCCAACATAACAAGCAAACATGTTTACATCACCTGCAAATACTTGTTTACGGCATTTCTACAGGACCATGGATGTAAACAAAAATTTACACTACATTACAAAAGAATGTAGTAGGTGCACAATAGCAGGTTTTAATGCCAAATATTTCAAATAGTATTTTCCCACTGAATAATGTTTTTTTTTTTTTTTTTTTTTTTGTGTATATTCGTTGTCTTTTATCCATTTTTGTTTCTATACAAAATTTCTAGGGGACCATGGATATAAACAAAATTTTACATTACACTACATTACAATGAATGTACACAATAGCAGGTTTTAATGCCAAATATTTCAGATAGTATTTTCCCACTAAATAATGTTTTTTGTTTTTTTGTATATTACCGTATTTTCCGCACTATAAGGCGCACTGCATTATAAGGCGCACCTTCAATGAATGACATATTTTCAAACTTTTTCCATATATAAGGCGCGACAGTAGAGGCTGGCGTTACGTTATGCATCCATTAGATGGTGCTGCGCTAAAGGGAATGTCAACAAAACAGTCAGATAGGTCGGTCAAACTTTATTAATAGATTACAAACCAGCTTTCTGACAACTCCATTCACTCCCAAACGAATAAACAGTGTTTTATTATTTTCTCTAAGGTAAAGTATTAGGATTAGCTAGCGATCCAAGATGGCGGGATCTTCTGCGCATGCGCGTCACCGATTGTGCAGGGTCACCGATAGCGTCTTGACAGCGAGACCTGTTGCGGCTCAATACTGATCCATATATAAGGCACACTGGATTATAAGGCGCATGGTCAGCTTTTGAAAAAATTGAAGGCTTTTAGGTGCGCCTTATAGTGCGGAAAATACGGTAGTTGTCTTTTATCCATTTTTGTTTCTATACGCAGGGATCACACTCCTCAGCCTCCCTGGTAAGGTCTATTCGGGGGTGCTGGAGAGGAGGGTCCGTCGGGAGGTCGAATCTCGGATTCAGGAGGACCAGTGTGGTTTTCGTCCTGGCCGTGGAACAGTAGACCAGCTCTACACCCTCAGCAGGATCCTTGAGGGGGCGTGGGAGTTCGCTCAACCAGTCCACATGTGTTTTGTGGATTTGGAGAAGGCGTTCGACCGTGTCCCTCGGGGAGTCCTGTGGGGGGTGCTTCTGGAGTACGGGGTGCCGGGCCCCCTGATACGGGCTGTTCGGTCCCTGTACGACCGTTGCCAGAGTTTGGTCCGCATTGCCGGCAGTAAGTCGGATTCATTTCCGGTGAGGGTTGGACTCCGCCAAGGTTGCCCTTTGTCACCGATTCTGTTCATAACTTTTATGGACAGAATTTTTAGGCGCAGCCGAGGCGTTGAGGGGTTCCGGTTTGGTGGCCTCAGCATTGCATCTCTGCTCTTTGCAGATGATGTGGTGCTGTTGGCTTCATCAGGCCGGGGCCTCCAACTCACACTGGAGCGGTTCGCAGCCGAGTGTGAAGCGGCTGGGATGAGGATCAGCACCTCCAAATCCAAGACCATGGTGCTCAGTCGGAAAAGGGTGGAGTGTCGTCTTCGGGTCGGGGATGAGATCCTGCCCCAAGTGGAGGAGTTCAAGTATCTTGGGGTCTTGTTCACGAGTGAGGGTAGGATGGAGCGGGAGATCGACAGGCGGATCGGTGCAGCGTCTGCAGTGATACGGACTCTGTATCGGTCTGTCGTGGTGAAGAAAGAGCTGAGCCAAAAGGCAAAGCTCTCGATTTACCGGTCGATCTACGTTCCGACCCTCACCTATGGTCACGAGCTGTGGGTCGTGACCGAAAGAACGAGATCCCGGATACAAGCGACCGAAATGAGTTTCCTCCGCAGGGTTTCCGGGCTCTCCCTTAGAGATCGGGTGAGAAGCTCGGTCATCCGGGAGGGACTCAGAGTCGAGCCGCTGCTCCTCCGCGTTGAGAGGAGCCAGCTGAGGTGGCTCGGGCATCTGGTTCGGATGCCTCCTGGACGCCTCCCTGGGGAGGTGTTCCGGGCATGTCCCACCGGTGGGAGGCCCCGGGGACGACCCAGGACACGCTGGAGAGACTATGTCTCTTGGCTGGCCTGGGAACGCCTTGGGATCCCACCGGAGGAGCTGGTTGAAGTGGCTGGGGAGAGGGAAGTCTGGGTTTCCCTCCTGAAGCTGCTGCCCCCGCGACCCGACCCCGGATAAGCGGAAGAAGATGGATGGATGGATGGATGTTTCTATACAAAATTTCCAGAGGACCATGGATATAAACAAATTTTTACATTACACTACATTACAATGAATGTACACAATAGCAGGTTTTAATGCCAAATATTTCAAATAGTATTTTCCCACTGAATAATGGTATTTTTTGTAGTCTTTTATCCATTTATTTTTCCTGTATAAAATGTGTTTTATAAATAAATAAATGGTGCAACATTAAAGAAAAAAAATTGCCATTAATTTTATGTAATTTTAAGGAAAACTGTTATTGGTTTATATATTGCTATTAGGATATGAAATGAGTTGTATTAGGATCTAAAAATGTGTCTTTATCGCACACCATGCAGAATCATCTTTCATATTGTCATATCATATAAGGAGATAAATAGTGAAATCAGTGATATCATATATCATTTGAATGGTTTCAGTCCCTCTCCCAATGAGAATCGATAAGGAATCAGATTAATACACACTAAGCAATATCGATAAAGGGAACTGCAATTGCTAAAATTTCGTGTCATTTGCGGTTGTGGATAGAGAGCCCACACTAATCCATTATTTATAAAACTAAAAATTTTAAAATGTAATCAATTGATGGGGTTTAACACTCAAAATAATGTTTAAAATGTTAACAGTTAATATACAAATTAAATAATAAAAAAAAAAAAAGGAAAGTGAGTATAAATTAAGAGGAACAGATTTTTCTCCAAAACAACATATAGAACAAAACAAAAAGAACAATGTATTTTACTTTTCAAGTCACGGTGTCCGCATATGGAAAAATCTGGATCGTAAAACAAAATCATCTCCGTCTATCTGTATTTTTAAAAAACTTGACAAAAGCTCAATTACTAGAAAAATACATAGAGCACAAGGACATGCTGCTGAATTATTTTATAGGATTGTTATAATGAAAGCGTCTTGACCGCTTGCTGTCATTTATTCTGTTGATTATTTGTTGTTGTTGATGTTGTTGTTGTTGATCAGGGGCAGATAACATAAATTTTACTTCTTTCTGTCCCTTTTCATTTCTATTTTTTAATGGAATGAAATAAAATTCCCATCACTAGTCTAATAGTGCGTACGCCGCTTCTTGCCAAAAGTCAGCTGAACTCAGCTCCAACTCACTGACGGCCATGTTAATGACGAGCGGTAAAGAAAATGGATGATGTGCCTGGGGGCCAAGCATGTGAAGTACCTTTTTGTGTCCTGACAGGAGCTGAAGAAGCTTGGCCTCGGCACTGAAGTGGACTTGCAGGTCTACGAGGTTCCTGTAGAGTACCAAACAGTGCAGAGTTTAGTTCCGTCACTATGGAAGAAGTACCATCCAATGGTAAGTGAGAGAACGTTTCAAACACTGAAATTGAAACTGTTGTCAAGTGAAGCTGGATTTGTCTGCAGTGCTGACTCAGCACAGAAGTAGCAAAAAAATGTCATTTCCTGTTTTTTCCTGGCTCAAATCGAGGCAGCGGTGGTACCATCCTGACTATTGGCAACTACCGATACCAGGTATCGATATCGATGCCAATACCAGTCTGATTTTAAGGTATCGGTACTCGCGGTGGTGACCGATACCATTATGGTCGCCCACCTGCAGCCATTTTACGATCAGGAACTAGAAATGAGAAATTATATGAATACAATGTTGCCATTAATTTCATGCAATGTTAAATGCAAAGGGTTTTGCATTTAACATGGTGCAGTAGTTATTGATTTTGCACCATTTTTTTCTGTAAAGCATATAGTATAATATACACTATCCGGTCTTCTTTTTTTTCTATGTTCCAGCTGGTTGTTCATGTCGGAGTATCAGGCATGGCCACCACTGTCACATTAGAGAAGTGTGGCAGAAATCACGGCTACAAGGGCTTGGACAACAGCAGCTTCTGTCCTGATTCACAGTGTTGCATTGTGGGGGGCCCAGACTGTATCGACTCGGTTATTGACATGGAATCGGTCTGCAAGAGGGTGACTGCCTCCGGACTGGGAGTTGCTGTGACTGTCTCGAAAGATGCTGGAAGGTATTTTTTAGTTTAGGTTGCTTGAGTTAAACAGGAATTAGAGATGTCAAAATTAAGCGATTAATCAGCAAGTAATCAACAACTATTTTAATAATCGAGTCATCTTTTGGAGCCATTTATTAATTTAAAATTGTCCAAATCCTCTGATTTCACCATATCAACAGTAATTGTTCACTTGAATGGGTGGCCTCTGACAGAAAGTAATATATATACAATGTTACACCCAGTACTGTTTGGACAGTGACACCATTTTCATAATTTTGCCTATAAACACCACCATGATAGATTTAAATTTTGACAATCTTAGGAGATTAAATTTCACAAAACTTGCCATTTACTGTTAAAGTACTGTACTGTGTTTTTATACAGTGTGCATGCTGTACCCCAACTTCCAGGAGCTAAAAAAATTTAGATAGTAAGAAATCCATTTGTAAAATAATTTAAAAAAAAAAAAAAAAAAAAAAAAAAAAAAAAGAACTTCAGGCACTAATTATCGGAACAATCCAAAAAGTAAAAATACATACTTTGCAGTATAGTCTAATGGATAAAAATTTCCATTCAAGGGTGGCACAAAACTGCTAAACAGCAAATCAACATTAAAGTGACAGTGTGTAATCTTTAGCGCCATTTATGGTGAAGGCATTCAATTTAAAAATACACTATCAATTTCAATATTATGCATAAAACTGTGTTGTATTACATAAATGTAATTTTATTCATATATTCGAAGGTCTAGTAATCACTAATTATATGACGTGGCTGGAGCCTAACCTTGTTTTGCTGCCTCTTCCTGCTATGGATGCCCAAAGGATTTTGCGAACGTAGGTAGCCCTAGTGGGGTTTGCAGCTAGTGTCGGACCCAATGGGTCGACCGCTGCTTACCTTCCACAGCTGTGGCCCACAGGTGGTCGTTGCTGAGTACCGTGATTTGGGCTTACTAACTTCTCCCGCTAGCCACTGTTGTTAAGCCACTCCCAGCCTATGGCTCCGACTAACTCCCCCTAGCCACTCTTGTACTCTGGCTAAATTTGGCTGAACACCGGCTGCCAAGGTGCTGTCGCTTTCCGAGATGTTTGTTCGCTCACGCAAAATAAGAATAGACCCTCCTAGCTGACGTCACTGCTTAGTTCCTGCGCCGCCTCCCGGAGGGCAAGCCTTCCATAACAAATGAATGTAGAGAGCTTGATTTTCGGCAGGCGTTAAAAGATGGGAAATATGTTAAGTGTCACAAAAAACGGCCCGAGTAAGACAATACATTATTGTGACTCTTTGAATCTAGCCGTTTGGAGCCGCTAGCTACAGAAAAATGGAGTTGGTTGGAGAGCAAAGTGAAAGTGGAAGCTTAAGGTATGTTGTTTTTGGTTGAAACAGTACATCAATCACTACTTTCATGGTATAAATTGTCATTCATGAAATTGTTTGTGTCCGGATAGCGGACCGAGACCCACTTTTTGAGGTGGTCTCGGTCTTCCAAACGCACTCGGCGCAGTTCGCTTTGCAGTCTGAATACAAACCACGGCTGATCCGCTCCAACTGCTGGACATATGCACCTTTTGGGCTAAACAAGCCACGGTAGTCAAGTATCGCGGGGGGGAAATTTTGCCCAGTAGTGAATATTGTGCTAAATTCATTCATAATCATCCGTATTCTGTTTAGCCACGCTGCTGTCAGCATGTTGTGGTGGGGGCGGGGTAAGCGGAGCGCAACTGCTCCTCCGTTTACTGCACACAATCGACGACGTGTTCCAAAATTAGAAACAGCGTGGCGGAACCTCCGTTGAATGAGCTGCCCTTGACGCTCGCGTATATCTTGCATCTAATAACGCAACAAATACTGTATGCAGCACGTCGGAATTTCTCGTTTTCCGCTATTTCCGGGTTTCGAACGCGTACAGCCCTCGTCATTTTTGTCCAATGGGAGCACAGATCGACACGTGGGTCGACGTGATTACGGAATATAGTCCACTTACAAAAAGTACAGTGTGAATATGAACCGCACTAAACTAAAAAAAAAAATAAAGTCCGCTTTTGGTCCGGACCAAACAAGCGGACTAAAGGACTTTTCTGGTCTGAATACGCCCCAAATTAAAGTGTTGTGATAATCTTGTTAAATCATTAACTTTTTGTTCAAAATTAATTGAATGCTTATGTAAAAAAAAAGAAAAGAAAAAAAGGTGTGAATGATTGTTTCACTAAAGATACTATGGCACATTCATCACGTCTGCCTGGAATTTACAATCAGAGGTTAATGTTATGACCCACTGTATATGAAAAAGAGAAAAACTACCCGATATAAAATGTTCTGAGCATATCTTCGTACTTTTTGTGGGTGCAAAGCAGTTGCGTCGTAGTTTCACGCTAGCCACCATTATTGTCTTTCACGCCTCACTGTCTTCCGCCAGCCTTAGAATCACTGCCGGCAGCCGAAAAAATGATCTCATCCCTCTTTGAGCCATTAGAGCATCCGTAGGCCACGCACATTGTCCACCATAGCATTGGTCGCTGATTTATCAACTGTTTGACCGATTTTCTTGATCACACTGATTGTTTTCTAATTCACTCGCATTGACGCCCTGCCCTCCACCGCAAGGGACGCACTTAAACGTAACGTCACGCTAGAAGGGTCAATTGGTGGTAGACGTGCAAAGTGTGGTCTCTGAGCTACTAACGTAGTACGTGTTTTGAAAGGCCCTATCTTTTGCTGTAACCTATGATATAGCGACATCTAGTGGTCTCTTATTACACACTTAACTCACTGAGCCATATTCAGCAGTAAAAAGTTAATATTTTGTCTATAATTAATTTGGTGACTTCATTATTTTTCATTTTCAATTAATACCTTTAAAAAGTAATTTTTCCACTTGTTGTCGACCGATGATGACATCACCTGTGCTGAGGAAGTTGCTAACGACCAATCATCACCACGGACGCTAAAAATGGCGACCACGCCACCTCTCATTTTGTTTCTCAGAGCCACAAGCTTTGCTCACTTGATGTTTCTTTTAGGTATCTGTGTGACTTCACCTATTACACATCCCTGTACATGAGCCACGGTCGCTCGGCTTTCATTCACGTGCCGCCTCTCGGGAAGCCGTACAGCGGCGAAGACCTGGGCCGTGCGCTGCAAGCCATTGTCCAGGAGATGCTGGAACTTCTGGGTGACGCCAAGGAGAAGATTCACTGCCAGCAACACTTCCACTAAGTGACCTCTCGATGCCAGCCAGCCTCTCCAGCCACGCAAGACAAATTGCACTCAACCACAAGTAGCCAAGTTCTTTCTTTTTCTTAACCCGTCGGATATCATGAAAGCTTTAGTGTGTAGGAGCTTTTCACTGTCTGTCTTTGCTTGAATTTCCCATTTTGCCCCTCACTAATGGAGAAACGATACGATATATTGTCCCACAAACTTATTTCGATGTGTGAATATATTTAGTTTACCTCCAAAGCACAGGAAGCTTTGTGGTTTACATAAACTGTACTTGTTGCTACTGAGTGTAGCAGATTCTACACAGCATTACTCCAAATGTGGCTACTAGTATTGCACCTTATAGTGTTAGGGTTACTGACATGATAACGGAAGTCACATTTGGAAGCCTTAAATGGGGGTGAATTTAGAATTTTTCATCCTTACATTTCAGGATTTTTGCCTTATTCATACGTTACCAAAGCTTCCAGGTTACTTCTGTTTGATATATATATTTTTTTTTCATTTTTAATACATAAATCAACACAGTTCATCATATTATCAGTGCTTATACGTGATTAAATAAGTATATTCATGTAGAAAGTAGAACCCCTTAGCATAACACATGCTGTTCCTTTCATATATGCTCTCCATCTTCTCTTAAGTCTATCTGTGCTATTTTACATTTGATGTTGAATTGTTTCTGGACTCATTTTTCTTTATAAGAAGTTGTGAATTTACCTTCTTTTACAAAGGTGATTTAAAATTGGGAACGGGTTGGTTCCAGCTCACATTCCCTCAGTTTGTGGCCCATTTCTGACCAGTAGCCAATTATTCAGCCCCCTGAGATCTGATCAAAGGGTTTGCAATATGACATTAATAGTAGGGATGTAACGATAACGGCAATGTCGCGATAGTAAAACTGCCACAATATATCGTCCTCGTCGTTACATTATTTCACGATATTAAAAGCAGAACATCTGTTTAAAAAAAAAAAAGTCAGGTTGATATACATTTGTGCAGTTCTAGCACCCTCTGGTGGCTAGTTTTTTAGTGCAGTTTAATTTTCATAGGGCATGTTTTCGCCCTTCATTGTTTACAATCCACGCTAGTGGTCAGATGAAGGGGCACCTCATATGCTTGTGAAGCGAGTCAATATGTGGAGGAACGCAATGTGTACTTGCATTAGCAAGTAAGTGCCTCAATATGAAGTGTTATTAGAGATAGGTTGTTTATTGTGACCTTCATATCGTGATATCGTATCATGATGTTTGGATATTGTTACATCCCTAGTTAACAGATCTCCTCCTGTTTTGTTTGTTTGTTTACTAGGCTGCACAATTTTATTTAATTTTTTTGAAAAAGTGTGTTCTGTTTGATGTAAAACCAATAGAGACCGTATGTGGCACGGTGAGATAGTGGTGAGCACATCAGCATGACGGTTCCGAGGGTGGAGCTTTGAACCCGGGATCCGCCTTCATTGAAGACTCTAAATTGAAGATGAGTGCGAATGGTTGCTTGTCTATGTGCCCTGTGATTGGCTGGCACCCAGTTTAGGGTGTACCCTTCTTCTTGTCCATTGTTGAGTGGGATATGTTTCAGCTCACCTGTGACCATGGATGAGTGGTATAGCAAATGAATGGCTGTCGAAAATATGTGGGTTATAGTTCTCAGACACAAAGAAAATTGCAACGATTCACATTGAAACAATTCAATGACTGGATGTTGAATCAAGACCTCAAATGAAATGTGCAGGAAAGGAACTCAATCGATTTCCTTTTCTTCTTCTTTCATCATTCTGGAAAATAATTGGCAATGCCTTTTTTTTTTTCTTCTACTGTACAATGTTTTTCCCTTCCCCCAAATTGTGCAGCCTACAACCATTTTCCTTGTTTAAAACTGTCAAAGGTCATTAATAGCTGCTCAACTTACATAACAATCCATGTGACATTGTGTCAAGTCAGATTTGGGCCAGAAAAATTACGGTTTCTGTAGCACTTTCTTGTTTTCCAATTTTAGCTGATTGCTATTCAATATGTTGCTCAACATAAGGGAGTACACCCCAACATATTTACCACAGAAAACCTTGAGTTTCTTCTCAGAATCAATATTTACTATGGCATACTATAATGTAAAATTGGAAAAATAAATTAAAGATAAAATACACAAGAGTTTAATCAAGGGATAGTCTAATCATCATCAACATTCTGACATTTGTTTGTGTTGACTCTGAGAAATTGACTAAAAAAAAGATTACTTTTCAAGGGGTGTACTCAATTATATTAAGTACCGTATGTAGCTTTACAGACAAAACATCCGTTGGTAAAAGTGTTTGCCATTAATGTTGTATTTTTGAGTTCTTTTGCTCAGTAACATTAACAAATGTAGCAAATCCCCTTAGTCATAGTTGGTGCCACTTCCAGGTTTAAATGTGATTTTCTATGGCTTTTTTTTTTTAAGTTGTCTTTTTGATCATGTACATCAACCTTTCCCTGACATTAGTGGTTCATCGATATGACATAAAATATGAATTTCGAACAGAGTTGTAGTTGTGTATACTTGTAGTTTCTCCAAAGTGAACGCCCCAAATTGATGTTTGTGGAAAAGCTGAAGCTTTTGGAGTCAATTGTTTTAGCTAGAAAACTAATTCATTTTGTGTTGCAGCTTATACAATGCCTTTGGAAAGTGTTCATACTGCTTGAACTTTTTCACGTTTTGTGACCTTACAATCACAAACTCCAGTGTATTTTATTGCAATTTTGTGTGATAGACCAACACAAGTAGCAATTAATTGTGAAGTGGAATGAAAATGATATGAGATTGAAAATTCTCAGTGTACTGTAAATAATGTAAATCTGTGCGGTGTGCATTTGTATTCAGAGCCCTGCACACTGCATACAAAGTGCTATACATGAGGAAAAAGTAGTCATGCTGTAACAAAGAAAGTTAAAATAGCAAATTTATAACAAAAAAACTAAACACAAAAAAATGCTAAAACAATGCCGAGTCAAAATCCATAGAATAAAAATGTTTTAAGGCGAGTTTTAACATTAGAGTGGGCTTGCCTGACCTTTACTCAAAAAATAAATAAACACAATGAAGTTTGTGGTTGTTAAGGTGGCAAAATGTGGAAAAATTTCAAGGGGTAAAAGTACTTTTTCAAGGCACTGTACATATGTATCATGCCTTCCAGTTCCAATTAACATGAGTAATTGAATTTCTTACTTGTCATGAAGTAGCAACCAATAACCTGAAGCTAAACTTGTACAATGCTTTAACACATTTATTAAACCACAACCCACTAGTGTATGGTTTATGGCACAGATGTCATAAATTAACATCGCCAGTCATGACCAAAATCACATTATATGTTTCTGTAAACCAATGTGTGGAAAATAAAACTAGTGAATATTTTTGTGCTAAAATAAAATTAAAATTATCAAAAAAGTACAGTACATTATAGTACATTATTTCTTGATTAGGATGTGAAACTATAATATATTTCCAGTTTCATTCTATTCAAAATTCCTTATTCCTCTTCAAAGTAGTAACATGTTATGTTCTCGTTTTTATATCAGGTGGTCTCATACATGTGTTAAGCACTGTACATGTAACATATTTGTCTGTCAAATGTTCATTCTAATTGTTCATTAGGCAAGTTTTCAGAGTTGGTAGGTGCTAATGTTTAACGGAGTGTAGCTTTGTGAGCGCAAGTATGTGAATGGGTTGCGCTGCGCCTAAAAGCTGTTCTCAAATGTATAGCTAGTTTGTTTCATGTGACTTCTAGCCCCTTTAACTCCTGTGCCTTGCTGTTATTTATTTTTGTTTGGATAAGGCCTTAAATGTTGGGTGGCCGGTCAGTTCAAAGATATATTCCAGGCAAATGTGTGGCTACCTCAAACCTATTTTTTAATCTCAATGTGGGCGCAACATTATGACTGTGAGTTATTGTAAGTACTGTACCTCTGTAAGGGAACGTCCCGTGAAAGGCCTGTTCTCTGATTCTGACATTATCAAAGCACTGTTACAATAAGTAAGATTGGCTTTATAAGTGGAAAGGCTTTGAAATAAAGATAACTGAGATGGTAAAAATATAAATGTGTGTCACAATTTATTTGAAAAAACAAAACAAAAAACATTTTGCGACTGTCAGCTTACTAAAACAGAGTTATAGTCGATATGCTATAATTAAGCAAGTATTCATACATTCATACATTCCATATTCATTGAGCATAACAAATTGCCAATTAATATCATTAATAGATAGCCATAAAGTTCATACTATCGTTGAGAGGCAGGTATAGGCCTACTGGTGCATTTATCCAAAAAATACCATCAGTGGTACACAGGCTTCTTATCGTGGTATGTGAAATAATCACTGGCACGTTCATACATTTACATTTAGTCTTTCAAGGGGAAGTAAAATAAATAAAAATCTTAATGTTCTATGCGCACCCACTCGTCTAAACACAGCATTCTTATTATGTTTGTGGAATATGAATTAAGCAGCAAAATCCACTAATTTTTATCCTTATTATGGGGCGGCCATTTTTCCCCCTGCTGTTTACTGAAAATTTCAGCTCAGCGCTTAAAGCCCATTTGCAATGCTCGCATGGGTTGATTTCACATCAGTGTCAGACGTTTGCAGTTTTAATGTTTTTTTTTCTTGTCACATTTTGAACGTTAAAAATGTACTTGCGACATATATATATATATATATATATATATATATATATATATATATATATATATATATATATATATATATATATATATACATATATATATACTTTTATTTTGTTTTTGTTTTTTTCAAAATGTACACTGAATGGCAAATTTACCAGCTAACCAAAGTTGCCGCTTTCATTTTCCTTTTTTTTTTTTTTTTTTTTTTTTTTTTGTACCTTTGTAGTCTAATTAAAACCATCAAAGGGTAATTCAGGTTACACAACCATATTTAGAAAATAAATAAAAGTACACCACAATGAATCATACGTTGTTTGTTTGAATGCAATATGTTGGGAAATAATCAGAAAGTAAATTAATAATTTCGAGGATACATTTGGCAAAGTTGCGCGAATTGTCTTTTCTCCTAAAATAGCAATGATGCAACGCGGGTCAGAGAAAATCTGCATCACTTACTTGTCTTTGATATCATGTTTGCCTCGCAAAGCCATTTTTTGCGTTTGTCTTTCGACACCCGGAAACGAGCCCTGAGCGAGAGCTCTTCATGTAATCGCCTCTCTCTGCTGCTCACTGTAAACGTAAGGGACGTCACACGTCGAGCGCCGCACAGCAATCCGTCGCGACTGGACCTCCATCGAGGTTCTGCTCGGTACCATTTTACCTCCGGGTTTATCGTCTGACTTTTCGTGCCGACTTCACGTCCCCGCAGCGGCAAGCACATACGGTGCGGACTGCAGAACTATCTGGACTAACCGCCTGAAAACACTTGAGTGAACCGAAAGTTGAGTCGAGATGAGTGTGGAGGCGTACGGGCCGAGCTCCCAGACCCTCACCTTCTTGGACACCGAGGAAGCCGAATTGCTCGGAGCGGACACCCAGGGCTCCGAATACGACTTTACCGACTTCACCCTCCCGAGCCAGACTCAGACCCAGGGCCAAACTCAGAGTCAACTGGACGGCCAGGTTTGCATCACTTGTGTTTGCTCGGAAGAAACATCATCGCGCGCTGTAGACGTTAGCCGAAGCTAGTTAGCTTAGCTGCTAAAGCATTGCATGCTACGCTAACCCGCTATTATTATTGGACGTACGCGACTGTTAGCTTGTTGCTAAGCCACCCTTCCGACTAACCTCCGAAGTATTCATGTGTACCTTTGTTTGGTTTAAAATTTTGAATTCAATCCATGTATTTGTTACCGAATTGACTGAGATAGAAAAAACGCGTTTTGACAATATGGCGCCCTTGGCGAAACTTTGTTAGAGCGTCTTTTCCGCAATGTGATTTCTCGCCGCTAATATTAGCTTCGAGTTGTTAGCATAACATGTTATCGCTGTGCTGTGGTCGAGGTAAAGCTTGAGTTGTGCTGCAGGTGAACGGTCCCGATGAGGGGCTCCACAACGGCGGAGTGGAAGATTCTGTGGCCAAAGCCAGTCAGCTGTTGGCAGAACTCAATTTTGAGGAGGATGAAGAAGATGCCTACTACACTAAGGACCTGCCCGTGCACGCTTGCAGGTACACTCGACAGCAACACGTTGGCTAAATGCAGTTGAGATATACTACTGCAATTAAAGCACGTGCACAACCAAAGTCCAACGTTAAATTGCTGTAATTATCAGTAGTGCTTGAATGTGCAATTAATGAACTCCAAGTGTAATAACAGTCTTTACTTTTGCTCGTGTTTCTACTACAATACTGTCAATAGATGCCTTCTGCTAATGAGTACAGTACACTGTAGTGACTGTCTTGTGGCCTTCAGACATACTTCCTCTAATGTTGTTTTAACTTCCTTTGTGGAAGTACTGTATGCATGCATAAAAAATATTGTCATGACATTTTTTTTTCTTTGAATATTGTTCGTCACCACTCTAAAATAAGACTACTAACAGCCTATTCAAGAACATTTAACACGTGTATTTGTTTATTTGACTGCAAGTACTAAAATCAATATGTCTCACGCTTTTCTTTTTCAGCTATTGTGGCATTCACGATCCAGCATGTGTGGTTTACTGCAACACCAGCAAGAAGTGGTTCTGCAATGGCCGTGGAAATACATCTGGCAGGTCTGTGGCATCCTATCCGCACGTTAGTGGAACCTAAAACACCAAAACACAATCTCAACTCAACTCAACTTTATTTATAAAGCGCTTTAAGAACAGGCATTGCTGTATACAAAGTGCTGTACATAAACATAAGTTTTGCAGTAAACAAGAACAAAGCAAACATTTTGAAGTGCGAATACAGTTTTTTTTTGTTTTTTTGGACAAGTAAATACATTTTACATCAGTGAATAAATAAGACCTCTGACTTTCTTTGTAAGAAGTTAAACGCTTTATGATAAAATTGCTCACCCTTCCAAACGGGCATACTCAACTCAAGTTTATTTATATAGCGCTTTGAAACTGCCTGAACTGTCACAAAGCGCTTTACAGAAACACACACAAAAAACATGACATAAAACATTAACAACAGTACAATACAATCACAACAACTCAACATTCTTCCATCCCTACATACGCTTTGATGTTTGAAGCAGTTCTAGATGAAAGAGGACAGAATCAGTCTCCTTTCAGCAGTTGATCAGAGACGTGAGCTCAGCAAGAATGACGTCATACACGTTTGCTACAAGCTAAGTTTGCTTATAAGCTAGCTCATAAACAAGCAGTCGCTGCGTTCGCGATGAGCACCATACACACAAAAAGAATGGTCCAATTTTCCAGTCCCATCCAAACTGCCTCTCCTCCAAGCGCCGAACCTCCATCCAGTCCACGACCCGCGCACTCCACCGCGCTTAGCTAACAATGCGTAAAGGATGTGTGACACGGTGGTCAACATGCACAGGGCGGAGAGCTGCGCTCTACCTGTCAAGTCTCACGTGAGTCTCTTCACATTAACACCATTCAGAACAGCACCACTGAAATTATTTTTTTATGTGGATGATGAAAGTTACTTTAGCCCCATTGCTCTGAGCATACGCAACAGATGTTGCTTTCTAATGTTGCTATTATTTGCCTCCAAGGAAACTCAAATGCAGCTCTGCTTACCTTCAGCAAAGCAGCCACTGGCTAATTATCCCTCCATCCCTCTCACACACACACACACGCACCCACATTTTAAAGGAATACAAGACTTGTGAAAAACTAACCAACTATTCTGTGAACTGGTTAATTTCAACTCTTCCCTGAAAAAAAAATGTCAATTTATTTTGAGCAATTATGATTTTCATAGCACTTTTGATGATTATTTTTGCATTTAGCACAGTATCGGCCATTTTTCATTCCGTTTTCATCATCACTCTTTTCCTCTTTGCCATTTTCTTAATATTGCTGCGGTACCATCACACGACCTTTAAAATGTTTGAACTCAGAGGTCCCACTGTATGACAGAAAACATGAAATGCACACTTTGTAACCTTTCTCAACTCCTGACTTGTAGCCACATAGTGAACCATCTGGTGCGAGCCAAATGCAAAGAGGTGACACTTCACAAAGATGGACCTTTGGGAGAGACTGTGCTGGAATGTTACAACTGTGGGTGTCGCAATGTCTTCCTGCTGGGTTTCATCCCTGCCAAGGCTGATTCTGTAGTGGTACTGCTCTGTAGGTAAGTGACCAGGCCGATTTGTACTAAAACACTGTCTCTTATAAATTTGGTTTCTTGTGTCATAACTGATGGTCTGCAATTCACGTTTGAATAGATAATGAAGTGGAACAATACAGTAGTCATCAATTTGTCATCATTTCACATACTTTTAATTGTGGGTTTATTTTCAAAGCTATGCTTTTGGCAATATTATACTGTTAAACGTAAATGGTTGCTTGTCTATGTGCCCTGTGATTGGCTGGCACCATTAATATGATCCTGTCCGTCTGAACATTACATCTCCTCACAGACAGCCTTGTGCCAGCCAGAGTAGCCTGAAAGACATCAACTGGGATAGCTCCCAGTGGCAGCCGTTGATCCAAGACCGCTGTTTTCTCTCATGGCTGGTGAAGATCCCGTCGGAGCAGGAGCAGCTGCGTGCCCGGCAGATCACTGCCCAGCAGATCAACAAGCTGGAGGAACTCTGGAAGGTTAGGCTTTGGACATCCTCAAAGGCTATTCACTTAAGATACCATTGTCGAATGATGCAAGAGACTTTAAAAGCTGAAATTGGTGTCAGCCAGTGCCACAGCAGTTGTAATGCTTATTAATGTCTTTGCTTCAGGACAACCCCACTGCCACCTTGGAGGACTTGGAGAAGCCAGGTGTAGATGAGGAGCCCCAACATGTGTTGCTGCGCTATGAGGACGCCTATCAGTACCAAAACATTTTTGGTCCTCTGGTCAAACTGGAGGCTGACTATGATAAGAAGCTCAAGGAGTCTCAGGTATTTGTGTTGTGACTTATTTTAAGATACTTCACATATTTGTTAATACAAACGTGCTTATACTGCAGTTTTTCAAATTTAGTGTATACAAAGCTCGATATATATGTATATATATTTTTTTTTTACCTGCCTCTGTTCCTTGATTATATGTTTAACTTCACACTTCAGTATTCACTTTTGTATGCATTTGATTAAATCATTACCTCTCAGTTTTCATATTTTCCTTTTGCAGACTCAAGATAATATAACAGTAAGGTGGGACTTGGGACTGAATAAGAAGCGGATTGCATATTTCACTCTGCCGAAGACCGATTCAGGTGGTAATTCCTGAGATTTATTTCTTCCCAGTCATGCAGAAAGATCCTCATCTTATCTCCTCCCACTGACTGCGCACAACTTCCTCCAACCGCCATCATTTAGTAGCATGCATGCATGCATGCTTGGTTATGTTCTTTACTGACTTAGAGTCAGGTTTTGTGGTTTATTTTATTTATTTTAATAAATTGTGTCAGTGGACTCATTAGCAAGGCCATTTTTTGTTGACATGCGAATCATACTAATACAATACCCCTTCTGTTCTCTTCTGCCAAAATCAGATATGCGCTTGATGCAAGGTGATGAGATCTGCCTGCGCTACAAGGGAGACTTGGCGCCACTGTGGAAAGGGATCGGCCATGTCATCAAAGTTCCGGACAGTATCCTTTTCACAGTCGGCAGTTTCAGTGTCAGTTCACTCTCTTCCTTCCAAAAAAGAGCAGCCTTTAACCCCCTGAGGAGAAATTAATATGCCTCCAATAAAATCCACATTGGCAAGAGTTTCCAGACCTTCACAAAACAGCTATTTGATGCATATTCACCTCATGGCGTTATTGCGGTTTTACAGCTGAGTTTGTACAGTTGCCTTTCAAAGATGAAGAATTCCTTAACAGTTTCCTTTTACAGACTACGGGGATGAAATTGCTATTGAACTGCGGAGCAGTGTTGGAGCCCCTGTGGAAATCCCCCATAACTTCCAGGTGGACTTTGTGTGGAAGGCTACTTCCTTCGACAGGTAGGAGAGCCTCAGATTTTTAGATATGACTGTTTCAGCAGCTCTTTAGTAACTTCTAATGATTGCTGGTATTACCTAGCATGATGTGATGGTGTTTTAAAATGTAATTAGTCACCTCTTCATTTTTGCTAAGACTGAAAATTGGAATTCTGCGCGTGAATGGCAATGGGACATTGGGAAAAAAAATTACAGGATTCAAAATGTTTTACTGTATATGAAAAACATTTCGGACTAACATAACTTGGTAGACAAAACATTTGTCATGTTCCCTAGTAATGAGTAATCCCATACCAGCTGTGGCTTGTCATTTCTATTTCTTTTTAAGTGGTTGTCATCCGTGTCAGACGATGATGCTGACCATCCATGCTCGTTCTATTGCAGAATGCAGAGTGCTCTGAAGACCTTTGCAGTGGATGAAACCTCAGTGTCAGGATACATCTACCACAAACTTCTGGGTCACGAGGTGGAAGATGTTACCATCAAGTGTCAGCTGCCCAAACGCTTCACTGCCCAGGGCCTACCCGACCTCAATCACTCACAGGTCAGACTGTCAATCTTTTATTTTTATTTGCCTTCTTTGGATATCATCTCCAGTAGTTTGTTGCTAATTATTTATTGCGAAAAGGAGTTTAGGAAAATAACATTTTAAGTTTTAATAAATTTACTATGTCTGGATTATTCAGGCCCTTTTGGTGTTATTATTTGTAATATGTATTATTAATTGTGTGTTTGCGTGAGTAGGTTTATGCTGTGAAGACGGTGCTCCAGAGGCCTCTCAGCCTTATCCAGGGTCCACCTGGCACTGGCAAGACTGTTACGTCTGCCACTATTGTCTACCACCTGTCACGTCAAGGCAACGGGTAACAACCTTTTGAGTTTTTTCTTCTTACAGTACTTCTCAATTTTGTATATCATCCTCGTCAGTATCTACTGTTAAGTCTCTCTGTCCCTCTCCATTTCCTTGCTGTCTTTGTAGACCTGTCCTGGTGTGCGCTCCCAGTAACATTGCAGTAGACCAGCTAACCGAGAAGATTGACAAGACTGGCCTTAAGGTGGTCAGGCTATGTGCTAAAAGCCGTGAGGCGATTGAGTCACCAGTGTCTTTCCTGGCATTGCATAACCAGATCAGCAATATGGACAGGTCAGTCTATGGAAATCTAGTCCTTCTGCCCTTTCAAATTAAGAATATGAAAGCTTGCAAACACGTGCACATCTTCATATTTTGTGTTGCTATTACTTGCACTTTGTTACTACAGTAAAAAGGGTCCTTGGATTCACCAACACATGGTTATGGAGTAGTAAAGTCATAATTATAATAATTTTTTTCTGAAACGCTTCCAAGCCATGAATCAAAATCAGTCAAACGAAAAAAGCGCAAGTCGAATGATTTATTGTGCTACGTGGCAAATGATTCTTGCATCACGCAGTGCTCGCCATTTCTGACATTGAAATGTCAGTACCATCGTAAACCAAGGACCCCCCCTGTATTTGATCTGCTGTTATGTGGCTCTTCTGTAGTCACCCTGTGGTGTTTTCATTTTAGCATGCCAGAACTTCAGAAACTTCAGCAGCTGAAGGATGAGACCGGCGAGCTGTCTTCTGCCGATGAGAAGCGCTACAGAGCCTTGAAACGCACCGCTGAGAGGGAACTGCTGATGGTGAGTCCGATCAAAATGGCCCGTCTCCAAATGTGGTCTTTTCGTAGCTTTTTAATTTGAAGCTGCTCAGTTGACTTTGAGGTTGAGGTTTGTAATTTTCCACGTCATTTGCTTCAGAACGCGGATGTGATCTGCTGCACCTGCGTTGGCGCAGGGGACCCTCGCCTGGCCAAGATGCAGTTTCGCTCCATCCTGATTGACGAGAGCACCCAGGCCACAGAGCCTGAGTGTATGGTGCCTGTTGTGCTTGGAGCAAAGCAGGTGGGATTCTGAGAACAAAAGTTGTTGAGAATATAAAGGATATCTGGCTGAAGGTCATACAAATAGTACATTAGTGTCTGGTTTATGATGGTCCTGACATAAGACAATGCAAGGTTTTGAATGGTGCACAACGATTTTTTTAATTATAATTTTTATTTTTTTAATTGAACTGTTTAAAAGACCACATGGGGAAGGAAATTTGTCAGTTTTTCCCAACAGATTGGTACTTCCAACCAAAAATACACAGACAAAAAAGAATAGCATGAGCAGTGATTTTGGGATTAATACTGTTTAAGCTTGTGATGCGTCTGACACTACTAAGATCAATTCTCAAACTTAAACATCGATGTGTGTGATTCTTCCGTCATTTGAGGCCACAGTATTTGCAGTATCATTACAGAAGTGGTGTGGGTATTGTTTAGCAGACGTACACAAGGAGTTAATGCAATGGTTACATATTTACAGGTGCTGACAAAATCTAACAGTGGCAGTCAAAATTAATTCATTACACACAGATAAATACATTTGATGGAAACTATGTGTAAGTCTCAATTCAAGGTCATTGATCTGTGAATTAGAAAATTACATCCAATCACAAAATGAACAGAATTCGGAAAATATCGGCCAATCTGATAAAACTATCAGGTCGGTGAGAAGTCCAAATTTAAACCACATTTTCAAATTTAAAATGAATCAAATAGTACATTAGTGTCTGAACTTCACTATAATTGAATTTTTTTGTTCGAAATGTTCACTGTCAAATTTAAAAAAGTAAAACTGTATGGTAGTGAAAATATACTGTTTTAATAAGCTTCTTTGCAAACTCTGTTCCATGTCATCACATTTACCAATTTTGACCATGCTGTAGCTCATCCTGGTTGGTGACCACTGCCAGCTTGGTCCTGTGGTGATGTGTAAGAAGGCAGCCAAGGCCGGGTTGTCCCAGTCCCTGTTTGAGCGCTTGGTGGTTCTGGGGATCCGGCCAATTCGCCTTCAGGTCCAGTACCGAATGCATCCAGCTCTCAGCGCCTTCCCCTCGAACATCTTCTATGAGGGCTCCTTGCAGAATGGCGTCACTGCAGGTTTGTTGCTGTCAAATGGTTGGGTAGAAGAATAAATAAGATTAAAAAACACACACAAGCGCTCTCTACTATTTTTCAGCTGATCGCATCAAGAAGGGCTTTGACTTCCAGTGGCCGCAGCCAGACAAGCCCATGTTCTTTTATGTGACTCAAGGTCAGGAGGAAATTGCAAGCTCTGGAACCTCCTACCTGAACAGGTAAACATTCCACATACATACAGTGGGAAGAAAAAATATGTGGATATTTGGATAAATTGGTCATAAAATCATCATCAAAATCACTTGTGCTCACATTTATAATTGGAACAGTCAACACTTTGTTGAATTCAGTGAATTAATGTTTTCTTTTTTGTTTTTCTTGTAAGGACTGAGGCTGCAAATGTGGAGAAAATCACCACCAGGCTTTTGAAGGCGGGTGCCAAGCCTGACCAGATTGGGATCATCACCCCATATGAGGGTCAGCGTTCCTACCTGGTTCAGTACATGCAGTTCAGTGGTTCTCTGCACACAAAACTCTATCAGGTCTACATTCTTTTCTTGTTTCCCTAATTAAATATTCTTTCCCACTACGAAAGATTGCACATACAAGTAACACTGTTCTATTCTCTTAATCCACAACAGCAAGTGGAAATCGCAAGTGTGGATGCCTTCCAGGGCCGAGAGAAAGACTTCATCATCCTGTCATGCGTTCGCGCCAATGAGCATCAGGGCATCGGCTTCCTGAATGATCCACGGCGACTTAATGTGGCTTTGACCAGAGCCAAGTACACAACACCTCTACTTTTGGTTCTGTTTATTGTCACGGCAGAAAAATGTTTTTTCCTCTGAAATGACTGTCTGGTTCTTCTGTGAAGATACGGAGTGATTATTGTGGGGAACCCTAAGGCGCTTTCGAAGCAGCCCCTGTGGAACAACCTGCTGAACAACTACAAAGAGCAGAAAGTGCTGGTGGAGGGACCTCTCAACAACCTGAGGGAGAGCCTCATGCAGTTCAGCAAGCCACGCAAGCTGGTCAACACCATCAATCCTGTGAGTTGCTCGGGAGATGACAGCGTTGCAACTCTTTTAACTTCTGCTACTCAACTCAACAAAAATGTTTTTTTGTTTTTTTTCCCTCTCTCTCTCTCTTTGGTGTTGTTTTTAGGGCGGACGTTTCATGAGCACTGCGATGTATGACGCCCGTGAAGCTCTTATTCCCGGGTCTGCCTACGACCGCAGCAGTACTGGTGCTTATTTTTATAAAAATATCCACATTTGTTAAGTTTTTTGTTTGTTTTTTTTTTTTTGGGGGGGGGGGGTTGTTTTTTACCAGGACTGCATTTAATTCTTCAATCTTTTTTTTTTTGGAAGTTGGTCGCCCGTCCAACATGTACTTCCAAACTCACGACCAGATTGGGATGATTGGGGCGGGCCCTGGTCACATGGCCGCGATGAATCTCCCGATTCCCTTCAACCTGGTGATGCCCCCCATGCCTCCGCCCAGTTACTTAGGCCAGACTAACGGCCCCACTGCAGGTATGCCACTGCAAATAGAAAGACCTTTGAGGCACATCATAAGGTGGAGAAATATGAAAATCATTTTCCATGACCTGTGTGACGCATTCAGGCCGTGGAGCTATGAAGGGCAATAAGCCAGGACGTGGCGGGCGCCAGAGGCCCCGTGGCTCAGCGGTCCAAGGTGCCAGTCACGGGCCAAACAGCCAAGCCAGCCAGGACGGGGCCTCCCAGCCCTTCTCGCAGGGGCCGCTGACTCAAGGCTACATCTCCATGAGTCAGCCTTCCCAGATGAGCCAGCCTGGTCTCTCCCAGCCGGAACTGTCCCAGGTAACGCATCGCTGACAGTGTCGTGGACGGTGCATTTTTGGGTTATTTGAGTTGGTTGGTAAAAACATGTTGGCGCTGATGGAACAATAAGCCTTTCTGAGAACGAAACTGGCAGTTATACCAGGTAACAGAGGTAGAATCGACGTTATTTTTGAACCTTTATTCTGCCAATGCACATATTTTCCTTTGGAAATCTCATGGCACGCCACCAAACAAAAATAACACTAAAACATTTGACAACTAACTTCGAAACTGTTCTCCCAAATTACATACTAGGAATGTTTGATACCACTTTTTTTTTTTTTTTTTTCTAATTTCTAGTTCCTCTCTTCCTGTTCGCTGTGAGTACAGATACGGATATCTGATATCGGTACTCGCTCATCCCTAGTACCTAGTAGCAAAGTAAAATCTGAGCATGGGTAAATTTGCAAATAATGAACCGCGGGTGTGTAATCATTTTCTGACCAGTTAAGTAAAATTTCCCACAGCTAATTACCGTATTTCCACAACCGTAAGGTGCACCGTATTAAAAGGCGCAGTCTCAGGTGCTATTCCTGTATTCGAAGCACGTAAAGCGCAGGCACGGTTAAAGATACGCCTAGCTCAAAACATATGGTAGCATGCGTTCACGCTAAAACATAAACTGGCATGCATGCATGCTCGCGTATGTTTTTAAAAAGGCGGCGGAGCTAAACTCGGTTGTACTTCATTGAAGTATTTAACAATGTAAAACAGCGAGTTAATTTGTACTTGAAGTATATAACAACATACGTTACTTTTGATCCTCATTCACAAATCCCTCAAAGTCCTCATTTTCTGAAACGAACAGCTTGGCAAGTTCACCATCAATACGCCAGTTTGCCTCTCGTTATTGTAGTATTGTCAGTGTCAGTCTCGTTCTTTTGCGAACGCTCGATTAGTGCAAGCAGACACGTTTAGCCCAAGCATGCACAATCCATTCACAAATTGTGGCGTAACTCTAGCAGTTCCCTAAAGTGAAAGCAGTGAAGATGCGTCCAACTGTATCTTACATACACGAAACTTGGCCCTGGTTGAAGACTGGCAGGCATGAGAAACCGAAAGACTCATGTCATGTTTTAGTTGAGTCTTTCAGGTTCTCATGCCTGCCAGTCCTCAACCAGGGCCGGAATTCCTGTATATAAGCAATATGTCATCAGAAATGCTCGTACACAGACATTCAAAGTCACACAACCACATTTACAGATTTTGGAACTCTGTGCACACAAAAGGCGCACCTCACCATCAGGCACATTTTTGATAAAATTTAAGACTTAAGTGCACCTTATAGTCATGAAAATACTAATATCTGTGCCATGGCATATAGGTCGACAATCATTGCCTTAGATCAAATGTTTTTGTTTTAACTCCCAACACGTTTTTTGTGTCATTCTACAGGACAGTTACTTGGGTGACGAGTTCAAGTCCCAAATCGACGTGGCTTTGTCCCAGGACTCGACTTACCAGGGTGAACGTGCATACCAGCATGGTGGGGTGACCGGCCTGTCACAGTACTAGAGTGTAAGTGCTGCAAATTGTACATTTGAATGGGATTCTTTTGAATGCGCCAATCAGTTGTATGCTATTGATAAATTATCATTACTGAAAGCAGCTGCAAGTGCATCACAGTAAATTGGAATATCATGAAAAACTGAATATGGAAAAAAAAATGAAACTGTAAATATACTGCAAACTATGATACTAAAGCAGTTTAATATTTTTAATTATTTTTGCATTTACCCTCATATCTGCATTACAGATGATGTGATCAATAATTCAATTCAAAAGGGAAACTCGTATAGATTCATAACACACACACGGAAATATCTTGTGATTTTATTTGTCATAATTATGGCTGAAAGTTCACATAAACACCAAATTCACTATCAGCAAATTTAAATATCAAAAGAAATATGACAAGGAAACAGGGTTCATCAAATTAGGTAGGAATTATCTTTAAAGAATGTTTTCTGAGTGTCACTTGACTTGACAATTTGAACTACTGAAATAAATATACCCGGGTCAACAAAAATATAAACGCAACACATCTGTTTTTGCTCCCATAATTTATGAGATGAACGCAAAGATCTAAAACGTATTCCACACACACAATATCACCATTTTTCTCATTGTTTACAAGCTAATTTAAATCTGTGATAGAGAGCACTTCTCCTTTGCCGAGATAATCCATCCCACCTCAGAGGTGTGCCATATCAAGATGCTTAGGCAGCGTAATTAGTGCACAGGTGTGCCTCAGACTGTCCTCAATAAAAGGACACTGAAAAGGGGGGCGGGTCTCTGGTTTTCTAGGTCCGTCAGACCCCCACCCCCCATGAAACAAAACTGCACCTTTCAGTGTAAACAGACAGAAATGAACCTAAGTTACTGAGAGGCACCTGCATTTGTGTTATTTTGGTTAAACTGTGTGTTGTCATCTTTGCAGGTTGCTTGAAGAAGTGAGCTAGGCTTGAGCTGAGCTTAGTTCACTAGCTTTTTAATCTGGGAAATAATAAAATCATAAAATGGATACCTGTTTTCCTCTGCTACAACCGAAGCACCACCGAGTGAAAGCGACGGAATAGCAAACCAATGACCAGCGAGAGAAATAAGAGGGTAGAAGACGAGGGCACGGAGAGACGGGCGAGGAGGAGGCGAAAGGCCGGTGGACGGGCAAGGAGCCGGGCACCGACGGCGGTGCGACGAGCGAGGAGGGAAGTCGACAAGATGGCCACGTGTTGTCGAGCTGCCGAGGGGAAGCGAGGGGACACGCCGACGGCCTCGAGGCTTAAACGCCAACCCACACGTTCAACAAACACGCCGGGAACGACGGCGGCTGACGCCCCACGTTTTCCGGCTGAAATTGAAGAATTGGTCCTCTAGACTTGCACGAGGCAGGATCGCACCAAGTGATCCAACAGGCAACGCAAAAAAAAATAAAAAGTCATCCTAAAAAGTCCAACTCAAGAAAAGTCCTGGACCGATCTAAATTTGTTCGATATTGGGAGAAGGGTCCGAAAATCCTCAGCGGCCTCTGAAGGAAAAGCGGCAGTCGACATACATTCTCTCTCTCCCCCTCTCGGAGAGGAAAGGAAACACTTTCTGTGCTGGACACTGACGATCTGGAGCCTGGAACTGAGAAACCTACCATTTGCCTTGGAGACCACTGGCTCTTTTACAAGGTCTTCTAATGGAGTGGTTTTGCACCACGCGTCAGTGGTGCACTGGCTTAGGGGATTTCAGACTTTTTCCAAGGCATGACACACAATTCCCACCCATGCCGCACTCTTTGAGACCATTTTCTTCTCTGAAGTAGCTTTCCAATTACTGAGCACAAAATTGAAAAAGAAAAAAAAACAAAAAAAGTGATTTAATCTAACCTGACCAGCATTGAATATCAAGTCTTTGTTTCAGTCAAGGCTATTGCTTTCTTTAATCTTTTCAACGCAGTGTTGACTCGTCCACACGTGAACTCTTTGCTTAAATTGGGAAACTCCTGTGTGTGAATTTATTGAGGTGAAGGAAGAAGCTTGTTCATTAGTATACACACACGCACATGACGGGAAGAAAAGGAAGGTGGCTTGGGAAGAAATGGACAACAATTAGGTTTGCAAATATGCACAGTTGCTGCAGTGAAGCTGATGGTTGTCACTCAGCCAGAGAAGAAAACTTAAGACCAAATCTCCAAATGTTTGTTTTGTTGTTTTTTTTTTTTTTTTTTACATCTGGAGTTGCAGCCATCAAACTCCTAATAATCCTTAGGGACCCTTTTTGAGTGAATTGAAATGCACTCTGATAGATCTGAACACGAGGCCGTCAGCGCTGACTGGTTGGCCGATGGTGGTGTTTCACCTTGAATCAGTGCCTATACATTTGTAAAATGAAATGGCTGCAGCACAAGCATGAATGTACTGTAGTTGTCAGGTCCAAAAAAAACCAGCATCCAAGCCCTTTGACATCACAGGGCTCATTTTTTGTTTTTATACGTACAGTATAGGAATGAGGCCAGATGATGGTAGAAGCCACCTTCCTTCTCTGGGGTGAAATCAATGGAAGGCGGGAGACTTTTTGTTTTTCTGTGGACTTTCGATGAATGCAATGGAGACTTGCCCGTGTTGTGGAGTTCATTTGCTTTTTGATTCGTTTGCTTTTGTTGTTTATTTTGCGCAGTCGGGTGTCTCCTTTTACTAGTTTGTAGCAATTTGTTCCCAACAGGAATGTTTTCATTAGACTCTCAAACTCTGCTCGTGGTTCCAGTTTTATCAAGTATAGATTTAGTTTTTACCTTCCGCAGAAAAGTTGTGCTTGATCTGTTTCTAACATGTAACGGCTTTAAAAAAAAAAAAATACTGCTTACGTTCTGTTATCAGAGCCAAAGTGTTTGCATCGTATAAGTGTAGTGATCTGTTGAACTTTTGAATTTTTCCCCATGGAAATGTCAACATCTAAAGGCAGCACTTAAACGGAGACATCCATCAGTTTGATGTAAATATGAAGTACAAGCGAGCGGTCTCATTTGTTGTGAAGTGATCGACTCAAACGCTGCCAAGAACTGAATATTTCATTTATAGTATAAAATTGATGTCTGTTTGGTTTGCAGATGTTCACAAAGTATTTGATATTGCACAGTAATAAAAGATCAATCCCCTGACAAGTGTCAATCTGTTCCTTTTTTTGTCTTTTTCTTCATATGTTTGCTGTTTCTTTTGAGCTGTACTCGTTTTTTCCCCTCAATATTCTTCTGGATTCGCTCTTGGAACTTCTTTTTCTGGTTCCTGATTTTCTCCAGTTCGGCTTTCCTCTTTGCCTCCATGTCTGGATCCTGGAATTAGACAAAAATAAATCACACAAATTTAATCCCCTTCAATAAGTATTTGTTCCAAGAAGTTGTCACTTTTTTTTTTTTTTTTTTTTTTGTCCAACACCCAAAATAGTAAATGTATTCAATTAGAAACCTGCAGTTTTGGTTGCATAGTGTTTGACTACAATTTTTTATTTAAAAAAACAAAACAAAACAATGGCATAAACGTGAAACTTGACACAAAGTTACATAATTTCAAAAGAAAATGACTTGCCTTTCCTTCCAGGATCATCTGCTTCCTCTTATTGATCTCCTTTTTCTCATCAAAATCTGTTGACTCCAGTCTCTATGGAGAAAAAAAAAAAGTGAGACAGGCCATTGTCTTATTTTGGATGAAAACTGAACACAAGGCAGGGGATTCAATGGCAGCGAATGAAGCAAAGCGCATACTATTTCACATTCTCGTTTGGTCACGTTGACCTGCGTGAGGATCTTCAGGACTTCTTTCTCCTCCACTGCAAACTCCTTCATTTTAGTCTCTGGAAAAAAAAAAGTTATTAAACTGACAATGTAATTAACAATGACGACATAACTAACCAGCTATCTCACCCATTCGTAAACTAAAATTGAGAGATCATGAGAACTGTTCATTACATTAGCGACTTACGACTTTGCTGTTCGATGGCATGCACAAGATGGATGTCATACTGCGTCACCAGTGTGATGGACACCCCGTTCCTGCCTGTAGACGAGTCAGACAACGTGAGGATTCCGTGACCATACACTCATTGTTGCACATACTATATGCGTTGAACCTGCTCTGGCTGTTCGGCCCACCCTGTGGATGTAGGTTTTTGGCAGGCCAGGGGTGTTGTGATTGATGACAACCTGTACAGATGGAATATCCAAGCCCCTGTTGCAAAGTCAACGATGAGTGTGCATGATGTAATGAAAGCTGATACTCCACAATCCACCATATGGGAGCTTCTTACCTGGAAGCTACGTCTGTGGCAATGAGGATTTTATAGACGCTGGCCTTGAACTTGGCGAGATTGGCGAATCGTTGTTTCTGGAATGCCAAATAGGAACGTTCACCTCTCATACTGCCATTTCCATCAGTCTCCACTTAGTTCCAATGAGTTCCTTACCTGCTTCATCATCGAGTGGAGGGAGATCGTGGGGAAGTCAAATTGCCGAAGCATCATGGTGAGAATTTGACAGCTCCTGTGGGAAATCAAAACCACATCTTTTTGGACCAATCACAGAGAATCATATGAAACACTTATAGGAGAAATATTACCATCAAGCAAATGAAAACTTTTAAAATCATTAAAAGTGGCTTAAGTAGTCTTACTTGCACGTGTTGGTGAAGATAATGATTGACCAGTCGTTGTGCTCATCCGTGAAGGTCTGGATCAGGTGGACCAGGTATGCGTCCTTCACCTTCTCCGGAGTCAGGATGTACCTCTGGTCCAACTCCTCCACCGTGCGCGTCCTGATAGTAACATCGACACGTAAACCAGCGGACTACCACGGGTGTCGTCACGCCACGTGATCTGCGGGACCCTCACTCTGACGTGCTCTCCCAGAAGAAGGGTCTGTTCATGGCGATGCTCTTCAAGTCCTGCAGCGTGTCAGTGAGCGTGGCACTGAACAGAAGAGTCTGCCGTTTGGCTGGCAGCACCTCGAGGATCACCTCCAGGTCTTTGGTGAAGTCTGTGCAGCCCTGCTCCAGCAGCCGGTCTGCCTCGTCTAAGATCTGTCAGGCAAAATGTCACCAAGCAGGACAAAGACTTAAATATATGAAGCATACATCCATCTTTTCCAGGTATTTCCTTTCCATGTTTTGTTGTGAACTCACCAAGAATTGAATTTTCCTCATGCTGAAGGTGTTGGAGCTCCGGATGTGATCGGCGAGTCTGCCTGGCGTAGCTACGACCACGTGAGGCTGGTTGGAAAGCTCCAGGGCCTGAGTCACCATGTCTGTTAGTGAACACAGCACCTCATAAATTGCATTGTTTGGAGTTTACTGCTGCTCACACTGACTACACGTACCCATTCCACCTACGACGATGCAGTCGCGCAGACCCAGCGGCTTCCCCAGGACTCGAAATTGCTCTGCAATTTGGTATGCCAACTCCCTGAAATATATGATGTGAATGTTCCCTAAAATAAATGACACTAAAGTGCAAGACGTGTAATCCAGCAGCACCAACCTGGTGGGCGTCAACACCAGGCAGAAGATGCCGTAAGGGTCGTCTGACAGTTTCTGTAGCACCGGAAGCACAAACGCAGCTGTCTTCCCGCTTCCGGTTTTGGCACAGCCCATACAATCGCGACCTAGGAGCAAAAATCACGAAATACTGTACATGGTAGTCCACCGACATTGTTTTGTTTGTTTGTTTTTAAATACAGTATAAAATGGTTATTTTCGTTTTGTGTCAGATTAACAATAAACGTCAATTGCATTTCCAAGCATTTCACCAGCCATGTTATGAAACAAATACGATTTGAACAGCTCTCGAAATACATTTACATATAAGTTTGTTAGTATTTACGCAAGTAGTTGACTTACCTTGTAGAATAGCTGGCATGCAGTTTTCCTGGACAGGAGTCGGTTTGTTGATGCCCAGCTGCTTACACTGTTTAATGAGCCAGTCAGAGAGCCCGAGCGACGAAAAGTCACTCATTTTTGTAATTATGTCACTCCCTGGAACTTTAAACACGCATGAGTAATGAAAAAAATACGAAAAGACAGCCTCATGTGCTTTCCTGAATTTCACAACATGGATGACATTCTTCTTCGCCGGGAAATAACAGACGGTAGGTTGAGAATACACATGGGCTCCTCTAGTGGCCAAATGGTGGCATCACAGGTATATTTTCTGTCTTGTTTCTGTAAAGTCGTCTATATTACATCAGAGAGGTGATACTGTATTGTGTATGTAGTGTTTATTTTGTAGTGGAGCTGTTTGTGTACGACAGTGATTAAGTTGTAGTGGGCTTTCATGCCCTGTTAGGGTCACCCAGGGCAAATAAGCGCGAGATGCGTGGGCAGCTGGTCACCATCCATATGGCACTGCCCGGAGAGACTACGTGTCTTCCTCCCCTACATCCAACTTCCTCAGACTTTATTGATTCAACTGGAAACTCAAGTATTTATTCATGTATTCATTTAGACAAGAAATCGTTAAACTTCTTTCTTGATTATAATTTGGGGTGTTCTGTGGTTGAAAATAATGTGACACATACAGTAAAGGCAAATAAGACTGAACACTTCTGGAGATAAACATAATCTCAGAGTAAATGCCGAAAGTCACTTCTTTATCAATTTAACACTAGTCCGTCTTCATATCAAAGACCAATCCTGTCCTATATAGCAGCAAGGCAAGCATATCTTCTTGTTCCATATTTGGAGTTCCCTCCTCGGTGGAACCCCTCAGTGCTTGTTGAATAGAAGGAGGACTCAGAGCATCGTCCTTGCTCCCGTCAGACATCCTTGTCCTCTTGATATCAATGTTTAACAGCTTGGTGGTCTCCTCTGCATCCTCACCTCCAGTGTGGCCCTTTGGAGGCAACTGCTGCAGTGTCACATCATGCACCACTTCCTCCTTTTCCTCCTCCTTCTCCTCCCACATTTCCTGTTTAGGGGTCAGGATATGAGAGGAAATGAGAGGAGCTTATAGTGGCAATCTTGCCACTTGCTGTTGACCGACACATCACAGTTGCTTCAGGAGGTAATGTCCAATCACGGCTCACATATCTTCTGAGTTTGGTCATGAGGGATTCACAAGCTGTGCCATGATTGGTCGTTACCTGAGCCCTGAGTAACTGTGGTGTCATTTTCAGTCGACAGCAAGTGGTAAAATGGCTGCCCCCGGAGGTGAATAGAACATATTTATGTGACAGGTAAGTCTGTTTGAAAGCGCTATATAAATAAAGACATTTGAGGGGGTTTGAGTCGCCCGTCAAAAACAACATTGACAATTTTCTCACATTAACTTTCAGCAGGGACTTTCTTGTCCACCTCCCTGAAATATGCAAACACAAACCAAATTCTAACTGTCTTCTCCTTTCTCACTTTTGAAATTAGTCTTCCTGAAAGGTCACACACAGTCACATGCACACAGGATTTTTTTTTTTTTTTTTTTTTTTTTTTCAAATCCTCTTTATGTTTCATACTCACCGTTGTCACAAAGTTCAGTTGGTTAAGGTAATAAAATGAATAAAAAAATAAAAAATAAAAAAAATAAAAATATTCCTATAAATATAAAATGGCATGAGATTTACCTGGTTCATTGTTTGATGAGAGGCAAAATTCAAAATAGGAGGGTTTGGTAGTGGAGGAAGTATCTTCTTTTTCATTCTAAACATCAGGAACAAATATTATCTTAATGGTCATGCTTAATAATAGGCTACTTTATTTTAAAATACAGCAAAACTTCCAAAGTCAAACACAATCTTTCACGCTGACCCACTTACAATTTGTTTGGATTTCATAACTGTTGCCAGTTTAGTATAATGAGAGTCCCTTTATTTGGCTGGAGAATGAGCATTAACTTAATAAAATAAAAACGTAAAATAAATAAATAAATAAAGGCCCAGCTAGGCAGCGTATCAATGGCTTTGTCATTACTTAGCTGTTGGGCTATGCCGTCCTAGCAGCAAACAAAAGTTGGAAAACTTGGACACCAGGCTTGAGAGATGAACTAGCTTAGCGCTAGCTAGGATGTGGCTAGTACAACACAACAGTGACGGATTTAAAATAGGACCAAAGAGATAAAACGTGCTGCCGTTTGCTACGTGTACAGCGTGGGGTTCTAGAGGGTAAAGTAATATTAAACTAAAAAGGCTAATTTACGTGGGTAACTGATCTGCTGTGTCAACGCTACACTCCGATATGTTTGAATGAGAGAAGTGAATCTGGCTTTGTAAATGTATGAAAATATACATGTACTAACTCGAATCTAAGTACCAATGCTTTGTTACTGTATGTGAGTATAATTTTCAGGTATCTGTATTTTGCTTGAGTATTTAATCCCTACCCTTGAAAACAGACATTTACTTGTAGGAGACTTGCTGCCTTTATCCCATTGTGAAACATTGCAACTGTGAGGCAGCGGCTGAGGTAGACACGCTAACACTACTTTACTGTGCTGCCCAAAAGAAAGTTTCAATTCATGCTATTTGCCTTGCAAAAGTTTAATCAATATTTGTTATGTATCATTACTTTGAAATGTGTAAAGCAGGGCTTATCTACCTTTTCCAGATACACGAGGACACAATTGAAAGAAAGATGAACAGAAATGCCATAACCAAGCCAAGTGTCCACCATCCTACTGGAGAGATAGACAAAAAAAGCAATATTAGACAACCACTCCATTAACACGCATTGTTGCATACTATGGTAAGTGAATGGAAAGCATGGTATAATACCTTTCATTGGATTCATTGGCTGTGTGTTGAGAATTAGTGTAGCCTTTGGACCTTCTCCAGCTCTTGTCACTCCAGCCACAGTCATCTTGTATTTTGTTCCTGGTGTCAATTTTTCCATACGGTATTCTGCCATGGAAGCTGATACAGTGTGACATTCTGAAATGATAAGTGGTTTGAAAATATCAATGTACATATACTAATTAGAAAACCTTGAAACAAGTATATGCAATGAACCTATGGGTCATGTCAGTCAAGTACTCACGATTATACTCATCCTGAGAACTTATTTGCACACTACACACGTTGTAGTGTGTGAGAAAACCTCGCTTATCTTCTGTGGGAATGGCTTTCCAAGACAGTGTGACAGAATCATGTGTTTCATTGAAGGCGAACAAGTCTTGGGGGGCTATTTTGGGAACTGAAGGAATGAAGAGAGTTTGTGTTTAAAAACAATGCAGAATTTTATCGAATGTGACAAAGGACAACAAATATCTGTAAGAAACAGCGATGTATAACTGAGGCCACCAAACTAGACCCCTTCAACGCCTTGCCTGAGCCAAACTTTTCTTTGTCCATAATGGTTCCGAACATAATTGTTCCGAATAATGGAATGACCTGGTTGAATGCAAATATCCACACGCATGAGGTAAATCATAATTTTGACAACCAAGCTCAAATCAACCTACCATTTTCTTCTTTATAATAGAGGCACATTTGAACTGTCTTGAGTCTCTCGTTGACGCACAGGTGCTCAAAGTAAATGTAACCCACATAGGCCTTGATGCCTATAACATAAAGACACACAATCAAACAGATTATATATATAATTACTTTAAGTAAAGTAATGAGACAAAGTATAATGAGTTAGCGAAAAATGTACAATCCATTTGATAATGATCTACTGTCGTTTAGTTTATAGCTAATGCTGTTTGTGGGAAATGTGAGTCATGAACTAGCATAGTCTGTTTATGTCATTTTTAGCTCTTTGTAAATCACAGTATTGGGTCTTTAACAGCAACTTACTGTTTCTAAAACCATTCATGTTTCTTTTAGTCTTCCTTGCCACCAGCGTTAAGTCTCCATCTTGAAGCTTGTACCACTCGAGGCAGCTGGTCCCATTCAGTTTTTCTTCCGCTAATGTTTTATTACAAGCTGCAAAATAGAAACAACATTCATAACAATGCTTGTTTCTGGATACATTTAGCTCATACTATGGACAAAAGTATCGGGATACACCTCTTAATCAACTAATTTTTCAGTCAGGGTTGCATTATTCCAAACTGTGTCCTAGTACACGGTGGAAGAAGTAACAGACCTCAACACCATCAACCATCTTTGGGGTGAACTGGAAGATCATCTCTCAAATCACAAATGTTTTTTTTCCTGGATGAATTACAAAATAGCTACAAGTCCCAATACTTTCTCCGTACAGTATATGCATTATACAGTAAATCATACGTTTCAAATTGGGAGCAAGTTCTCCTGGTATTTGTACGATGGCTGTGGGAGAGGAGCCTGCTGAGTTTCTGGCAATAACAGAGAAGTTGACCGGAGAGTAGGAAACATAGTCTGTGTATTCAGTCCTGTCAGTGGTGTGGATCTTCTTCTTCTTACACAGACATCCTCCGGACTGTGTGTCCCTCAAGATGTACGTCACTTCGGGTACTGCTGCTGCACGGTGAACTGGCTAAGAAACAGTGCAGCTCAGTTACTATTAAACAGCAATTACAATTACACTCAATTCCATCCTGGGAGGTAAACACTAATATCTTATTACCATGCACCTTACACTTCCAACCTGCAGATCGCGTTGAAATTATGACCTATATTTATTTCTGTATCTACAAAAATTAATTGTCCAAATTTTGGCTTACCTTCCACATGAGGGTGATTTTCCGTGTGCCTTCTAATTGGTACAATGTCACATTGACCTCCAACTTATCTTCAAGCTCTGCAGTAGATAATGTCTTAGATAATGTCTCAATGTTTGATCAATGTAGCAAAAGTAATAATTTATTAAAAGAGATATGATGATGTCACCTGCCGGAACAATCACGAGTGGGGACCATTCGCTCCACAGCGGGTTGCGGGTCACTTTGGTGTGATGTCTGAGCTTAATCTGGTAGGATGTACGTTTCTGCAGGTTCTCAACAGCTAACTGGTCTGAGTAGGAAATACAATAAAGCCACAAATAAATACAAGTCCATGTTTTCAGTTGTGGGTTACTGGAGCTTATCCCAGCAGACTACACCCTGAAGCTGTCACTAGTTAGTTGCAGGGCACATGCAAGAGAAGTAACCAAAAATCACATTGTCAAGCTGGGAATTGAACCCATACTGCCTACACTACAATCAGTCTAAAAGATCAGTGAAATACATTTAATGTTTTCAAATATCTTTGTGTAAGTTTCTGGAGTGACCTATTGATATTTTTGCAGAATAACAAATATTGGTTTTGTTTAACAAGAAAGGAAAAAGTAATAGCAGTTGACTTTTCTCACATGCCATTTTACTGTGGCTGAACTCTGTGGTTTTCAGTTTCTGTAAAGGATGAAATAATCAAATCGATATTAGAACAAGTGAACACATAAATTACACACAGAGGATTTGTCAAAAACGACCAACCTTTTCCCATGGCTTGGTTTCATCAGTTCGAAAGCAGACCTCAGCCAAGGCCGGGTATTTCTCTGCAGCGATCCAGGTCACGTTGAGGTGGTTTTGAAACCAGGCCACTGAAATGTCTTTTGGTGCTTCGAATTTAACTGTTGATGGGGAGCAAAATTTTATAATTGTAAATTTTTTCCCTTGCCATTCCATTGACACTTGTTATAAGGGGTTCCATTGCAGTACACATTTGCAAGTTTTGGCAACCAACCCCTTGCCCCAAATACTGTATTGGATTCCAAACCAATCTGAAATGGACGGTTCTCACCTGTTTCGCTTAGTATAACAGAGGTTTCAGTTGACTTGCATACAGAGTCTCCTATGCGAGCTTCCACCCAAATGTCAACACTTCGATATTTGACCAGCACCTCGGCATTGAAGTGAGCGCGGGTCTCTTGAAATCTCCTAGATATTACGCCCCTATTGGTTTGAATATGCAGACAGAAAGGACTTCATGTTCGGTGATAAGGAGGACACAAAGGATCAGATCACACAAAAGCACACGTTATTATGTAAATGAACTATAGTAGCGCGCAATGGTAGTGAGCAGGAAGCTCTCATGTTCAGAAATTAGCTATGACAAAAGACTCTAAAAATAATATTCCTAAAATACCAATTGATAGCATGTTCATCCGTAATATCAACATGTACGTATCCTTCTCTTACACTTTAGTTCTTACCTGAAATGGAGGTCATATGTCACATCTCTGTGTGTTGTATTCATGCTCCATTCACAGTTGTAAACATTCGACTCGTTGTTTCTTCTGAAGCATTGAGGACTTGAAGGAGCTTCACATTCTGACCCTTTTTGGCCACAAAAGGTTTCAAGATCAGTTGATTTGATTTGCATAAAGGTTTTTCAGAAGGAATCAAATTCATACTGGCAGCTCGAGAACACTCAGACATTAAAAGTCAGTACGGAATGCACTGTTGGATAGCACATTAAAAAATAAATGAATTCTCATGATTTGTACCAAACATAATCAAAACATATTGATTCCAGAGGCAAGAGACAGACAGAACAAAATAGAGCTACAGAAATAAATCCAAAGGAGTATCTTGGAGTGAAAGTATGACCATACAGTTTTTATCTGACAAGAATCCTATCCTGTTATTATTATTATTATTATTATTATTATTATTATTATTATTATTATTTTGAGGATTATGTTTGTTAATAGGCAGTAGCAAATTGTCAGGTTAAATAATCTTACAAATAATTAGTATTTGCAATCATGTTCATTTACCTTTGCTGAAACTTGTAGTGAACATCAGCAACATAGAAATGCATCGGAGTGGTAAATTCCAGCCCAAAGTTTCCATGAGTTCCAAATAGCTTCAGATAACAAGTCTCGTGTGTGTGCGTGTGTGAAAGCGAGACATAGAGGTGTTCCATTTAACCTGCCTTCACCTAACCCAGATCTGTTTCTGTGAAATGTCACAGGTTTCAGGTCTGTGAGGTTCTATGAGGTGCAGAAGAAAACCACATATGTCAGCAGACCAACACATTCTCATAAAGGTTACTGGCAGCTTCCATGACAACATATCCCGTAATTTGTGTTTGTGACACCACCCACGCAAGCAAGTAGACACTAATGTGAAAGTAGACTATTGTGTTTTCAGTGTAGTGTTTTTTCCAAAACTTAAAGCTTACCTCAACATCCATAAATAGTACTGGCCCCACTGTCACATGGTGTTCCTCAGGGTTCAATTCTGGATCCTCTACGGTTTCAATTTATATGTTGCCACTGGTTTCCATCTTAAGAAAACATGCAGTATTTCCTTCCACTGCACTCCGAAAACAGTTGGGTCAAAAACATCCCAAATTGGGTCAAAAGGGGATCAACTCAACTTTTTTGGGTTATTCAATTAATCCACATATCCCAAAAATTGGGTTGCTTTTTGGGTTAATAATTAATTTTACCCAAATTTTTGGGTGAAATAATTTAAAATGTTTGGGTCAGTTCATTTTTCACCTAATTCAATTGGGTTATTTGCTTTACCTAAAAAGCTGGATCAACCCCCCCCCCCCAAAAAAAAAAAAAAAACAAACAAAAAAAAACGGGCTGGTGTGTGGGAAATTATTTCAGTTGCCCCAACGTTTTGGATTAAATAACTCAGAAAGTTGGGTTGGTTTATTTTTTACCAAATTCAGTTGGGCGGACATTAACCCAAGAAGTTTTTTTAGATTAATTTTCAAAATTATTTTTAATTTAATAATTCCATTAATGTAATTTGTTTAATAACTCAAAAAGTTGGGTTGGTCCATTTTTGAAAAAATTCCATCCATCCATCCATCCATCCATCCATCCATCCATTTTCTTGACCGCTTATTCCTCACGAGTTGTGGGGGGTGCTGGAGCCTATCTCAGCTGGCTCTGGGCAGTAGGCGGGGGACACCCTGGACTGGTTGCCAGCCAATTGCAGATTTTTGAACAAATTCAGTCAGTTGATTAAATTTACCAAAAATAGTTGTGTTAAACAAATAATCCACAAAACGTGCCAAAAAAAGGTTGTTTAGAGGATTATTTTTTAAATAATTTTAATTGAATAATTTGATTAATTATTAAGTGTGCTATGCGGATGACTATCAGATCTATGCCCCGCTGAGCAAAAAAAGACACTTGCTAATTGAGACCACTTTTTTTCCATTCTGGAGGAAATTAAGGCACTAAATGTCTTGAGTTTAAATGAAAAGAAAGTAGACGTTATGCAGGTGTTTGGTCCCAGTGGACTGCAAATCGCATCCTGCTGATTTGGGCCCCTTGACGTCTCATCTCAAGCCAACCGTGTCAAAATTGGCTCAATGAAATAAATTTGAGTAGAGCTGAGATTCTGAATCAGTCAAGATAAGAATCAAAACTTATTGGTTGTTAAAAATGTTGCAGTATTTTAATGAAGACAACTTATTGGTTTGAAGCTTGATAAAAATAGATTTGTGACTTTCCATACAGTGCCTGTAATGTTATGATGCAAACAAAAGTAAGATATCAAGTTTGTGTTTCTTTCTTGACTGTATGCAACTTGTTTCTTGTTCAATCTTGATAAAATTTTATTTGGAAATGCTCTTCAATCCAGCAACTTTGGTACTTGGAATGGGGCAAAGCTATGTGATATTAATACTTGTACTGGTACTTGACCACTAGAGAGCAGTGTCTGTTAAGGTAATCGTTGCATTCTGATGTCACCTAATGTTGGACAATCTTCTCTCTGCCATACGAACAATGAAGACAGTTGATTATATTTGCTCCAAACTGATTTGTGAGGGGCGGGTGTTTTACTTGTGACAAAGTGATCATATTTGATCTGTTGGTGCAGCCAGCCAAAGTCGTCTTCATCATTCGCTTTTCTTCTGGGCTTCACATCCCTGATTTGTAAAAATTCTCCGGAGTCAGCAAAACAAACAAACATTTTCCTCCTTTTCTCCCAAGATTATTACATCCACCAATTGCACACAAAGATGCAAAACAGACATTCTTCTGCTCTCCGAAGTAGCAGCCGGATTTTCCCACCAACATGGCAACCGGCACTGCATTCTGGGTGAATTAAAAAAGCTCGGAACCCTTTATTCACACTCACGCCACACAACTTCAAATAACCTAAGCATGCTCTTAGAATGTGCGTGGTAACCATAGAAACCTCATGCAAGCACATATAGAGAAGGTGTAAAATTAAAATCAAACAGAGATGTTTGGTTTCACAGGTTTGACGGTAATTTAAGACGTGCTAACCACTATCCTACCATACGGATACTGTAGTTGACAAAAAAATAAAACCAAAACTTTGCTGACACTCAACACCTCAGAATATCGTGTACATATGTCATAAAAATTCAAAAGTTAAATGAGATAAATCCCAAACTTTTATAGATTTTTTTTGGTCAAGAATTCACAATTCTACTTTTATAAAAAAAAATAAAAAAAATAAAACATTGACCCATTCAAATATTAAGCTTATTAATACATTTATTTATACATTTTCCAAACCTTTACTTACTATCACAAACCAGTGCTTCAACCGTGAACAGTTATGTACGTTCATCTTTGGTGAGGAGGGTGGTGAACCCTCACATATTCTATATCATTTGTCTTGTTGACCAAAAGTGTGGTGTCTTTTTTAGGAAAGTCCAGAACACTGTAGGTAAAATCGGCCTCGGGCATGTTATTCGACACCACACTTACCACCTAAGATGAGAACAGAAGTGAAAATTAAGCATTTATTTGAAATGTTTCCTACAACAGAAAGAGTTCTCACCTGTGTTGAAGGTGAAGAATTTTGTTGTGCTTTTTTGGCTGAATGAAAGAACAAAAGTTGAGCAAATCAGTAAACTTTCACAACAATTCACAAAGTAAAATGTAATTTTATTACGTTTGATTTTTGTTACTTATAAGCTCTAGTCATTAAAATTAAAAAATAAGGCAGTATCTCATTATTCAAATCTGATTAATTTGATAAAGTGCTGCTGAAATTAATAAGTAATAAATAAAACTCTACTTTTATCATATTGACCAATTCCAAGTAAAGTGTATATTTAGTAGTTATTATTATTATTATTATTATTATTATTATTATTATTATTATTATTTTAATGTAATCAATGAAGTAGCTACAGTGTTAGTTATAAGCTCTAGTCATTAAAATTATTAAGGAAATAAAATTGTGAAATAGTTCTCCCTTTGTGTAGTTAAGCTGCATAATATGTTCAAATAAAAGCAGTCTATTGATTATCTACTAAAACATTTTTTATGCATTGCAGATCTTCCTTTATTACAATTTATTGAGTAACTGTAGGAAATCACATTAATGTTGCTGTTTGCCAAAAAATTTTTTTTTTAAATTATTCTTCTCTTCTAAATATTTTGAGATTGCCGTATCATGTCTCAGCAGATTATTGCTTGTACAAAAAACAGAAATAACATTGTATTAGTCTAAATTGCATCCAAAATGCATCACAGCATTTTTCTATTTAAAAAAAAAGATTATTGTAAAAATTGTAGACTGTACTACTGACTAAACATCCAATGTAATTTATTATATTTGCATGTATTTGCATATTATATGATATGCTGTGATTGGGACGAGCGTAATAAGAATTATTGAATTAATTTGGATTGTTAATTCTGTCAATTGTGAGGATTGTGTGAATTTCTGATTAATCTTGTCTTGAAAAAATAAAAATGTGTTTTATGAAAGAGGTAAAAAATACATTGTTTTACATCTTTTTGTAAGGTTTTGAATTCCTCTAGTAATGAGGTCAAGCGGTTTTCTGTCTGCATTTACAGAGTGGGAAATGCGGTTGGTTTGTCAGGTCATACAGCTTGTTTATAATGCCAAGTATACCAGTAACCTAAAAAAGACAGTATCAACATAAAAGCGAGAGTGAGGAAGTTTTTTTTTTTTTTTTTTTTTTTTAAAGAACAAAACAAATACAGCAATTGA
Source organism: Festucalex cinctus (assembly GCF_051991245.1). Classification (NCBI taxonomy): domain Eukaryota; kingdom Metazoa; phylum Chordata; class Actinopteri; order Syngnathiformes; family Syngnathidae; genus Festucalex; species Festucalex cinctus. The sequence goes on from NC_135420.1 coordinate 12,263,065, forward strand.
CCCACTTAGTGATGATGCTTATTCCCCCTACATGAGGTGCGGATCTCAACAAATAATCTTTTTTTGTTTTTTTGTGTAAATTTCATTTTTGTAGTAGCTATTTTTGTATGGTAAAATATTAATGTTGAGTTGTTTATCACGAAGAATTAAAAATACGAGTGTTGTGAAATAATATGGCATTTGCAATTCTAGTACACATTTTCCACGCAATTTGGTTTCTGCCAATTACTGTATTGTTTTTTTAGGGGAGCTGGATCTCATACCTGATCAAGCAATAGACCTTATCTTATCACTTATCCAGCGTAGTCTTAAATAAAGTCCATACCTCTAGCTTGGACACAACACCAGAAGAACCCGGGCAGTATTGCCGCCAACAAGACGGCAGGTAAAACCACAAGTACAGTGAGGGTCACACTGGAAAAAATGCTCGGTGGATAGTTGGTTGTTTTTCTGTACTCGTGCTCACGAGAATCTGTGGGAGTGGAAAGAAAATTGTAATTGTTTTGTTTGTTTATTTTTATGTCTACTTTCTGTGGCAAAACCTGAATGACAGGAAATAAGTCGATATTCAAACAACAACTCTATTCTCTACAAAATTCGATATCTCTGAAGCAGATATGGAGTAAATTACTTCTTCTATGGAAAAAAACAAAATTATAAACTCTGCCTTTTTTTTTTTTTTACTTTAAGCTTTTATCTTACTGTTGCTGTTGCTCGTCTCCTCCCGAATGATTAGGTGCACTTCATTGCTTTCTTCAGGTGGTTTGCTTTTTGAGAATAGTGAAGCCTTGTACGTTCCGCTGTGAGCTTGCGTGGGGTTGGTAATTTGGCAAAATGCAGAAGAATTTTCAGCGTAAATGTGAAAACCACGTTGACTTGAGCAACCCGACCAAGGACAGTACTCTGCCATCTTTTTGTTGGTGCCCTGCACTAAGTAAACAGCAAAATGGCTGCTGTTAGTGATGCTGGTGTTTAATGTGAACTGAAGGGCGACGTCGTTGCCCAGGATCCCCGTGATTTGGGTTCGTCGACTGTGGCCTGTGAATGGACAGAATACACAAAATGTGGATAGCTGCTTTTTACGATTATGTATCACAAAACATGAGTGGGATATGACTGTATAGATTTTTATGGTTAACAATTCAAGAGGCCTGTTTGATATCACTTTTTTCCCCCAGACTGATAACAGAATACTCAACTCTTGAGGAATCAATGACACCGATGCCAAGTGCCGATACCACAATTACATTTGAGACATAACATTTAAAAAAAAAAAAAAAAAAGTCCCAGTAAAACATTTTCCATAAAATCGCATGAAATTAACAGCAATTTTCTATTTTTCTAATTTCTTTTTTGTAGTTCCTAATCGTAAAAGGGTCACACACAGTGGCTGTGGCGATTCCTTGAACTAAGGCTGGGTATGTGTCCAATACCGATTCCTGAAATTGGTACTCACCCATCCCCACAATTAATAATAAATAATGAAAAACTCTGTATAGTGTGAGTGTGCATGGTTGTTTCTCTATATCTGCCCTCTGATTGGCTTATTCCCTGGCTGTTACCTAAAGTCAGCTGTGATAGGCTCATTTGCAACCCTACTGAGGGCAAAGGTCACAAATAGAGTCAGACAGCCATTCACCTTCACATTCACACTGTCATTGAATGTGAACCACACCCACACTGCACAAACAGTGCGATGTATATCCATCCATTCATCCATTTTCTTGACCGCTTACTCCTCACAAGGGTCGCAGGGGTTGCTGGCGCCTATCTCAGCTGACTCTGGGCAGTAGGCAGGGGACACCCTGGACTGGTTGCCTGGACTCAAACCGGAGTCCTCAGAACTGGGAGGCGGACGTGCTAACCAGTCGTCCACCGTGCCGCCCGTGTAATATATAACAATTTCAAAATGTGTCAAATAAGGCAGTATCCTCATTCAAATATGATTAATTTATGATAAAGTATTGATGAAATTGTAATTAAAAAACCTCTACTTTTATCATATTGACCAATTCCAATTAAAGTGCATACTTAGTAGATTTATAATAATAATAATAATAATAATAATAATAATAATAATAATAATAATAATTAATTATTATTATTGACATTTTGGAATAATAATTTTATTATTATTATTATTATTATTATTATTATTATTATTATTATTATTATTATTATTATTATTAAATGAATATGAATATAACTGGTCTATTAGCTACAGTGTCTTACTCTATACAACAATATAGTACAACAATACAAGGGGCACTCTTCAGTACTACATATTTTGTTGAGCTGTTATTCAAAACTCAAAATTATACTGCGAAGACACATTTGTAAGTGTGAAATAATGAAGTAAAAATAGCGTAACACATTATGAAAATAAATAAATAAATAAATACTTACTATTAATGATCAAGTGTGTTGCTATCGTCAAAACTGACCAAAGAGCCACCATCTCCTTGACCTTAACCCAATACTCCAGACTGGTAATACCAACCTGCTCTGTATGTGCTATTTTTTGAGGTGTAAATGTTGAGATGAGCCTGACAGGATGTCAACACAACGTGTTCAGGAAATGCTTATTTGCACCCTAAGATATCAGCTCAGTGAGAATCCAAGTGATTTGAGTATGTTTGCTTTTTTTCTAGTCGCATATTTTTCTCTTTTTTTTCATTTTTAATGATTTTTTGCATGGTAACCATAGAAACAATTGTAATTGCAAATCTGTAATAATCCCAAATCAAAACCCAATTTTTCCATCAATATTATGTATAATTTTTTTATTTAATTTATTTTCTTCTTGTTGAAATAATTCTTTAAAATAAGATAACTATACAATGCAAATGTGTAATTACCACTCTGTGTTACACAATCTCTTCATAAAACTATTTTGAATAGATAGTCATTCAACCCATTTGAAAGGCCTCTATAAGTACAGTATACGGTTATACGGTACTGTAGGCCGACTGCAAACCAAAGCAATCGTCTTGGTCCCATTGTGCCCCCCCTGTGGACTTAATTGAATCATGCAAGTGAATGGACCCTTGTGTCTTTCTTATTAAGCACTCCCCAATATTACTGTTGTTGTTTACTGTGCAGATGGGACCGACTTTTTGTGTACCGGTATATACGAATGCATGTATTATACTGCCCCCTAGTGGCCAAGGCAGCACACCAGAAGGAGCCACACGATGAATACATGAAATCGACAATCATAATGCACAAACTGTTTAATTACGTTTTTTTTTTTGTTTTTAAACAGAATGCAGTAGCCTACTGTAGTGTGCTATTTGAAAAACAACGTTACAAAATTGTTTTTCCCCTATGGTCTGGAAGATGATTGGCAGTTTTATTCCTTTCTATGAAGAAGAAGAATGATGATGATTGGAGAATGAGATACAAGTATTTTGAGCTGCAATCTTGGTCATGGTAGAACAAGACAAGGCACTTGACACTATGTATTTTTAAATCGGGTAAGTAGGAGTCAATTATCAAAAGAATGGCAGAATGATTCACTCATGGGCGGCACAGTGGTTGATTGGTTATCACGTCCGCCTCCCAGTACTGAGGACTCGGATTCGAGTCCAGGGTCCGGCCTTCCCGGGTTGTGTTTGCATGTTCTTCCCGTGCCTGTGTGGGTCTTCTCCCACATTCCAAAGAGATGCATGGCAGGTTAAGTGGGTGCTCCAAATTGACCCTAGGTGTGCTTGTGAGTGTGGATGGTTGGTTGTCTCTGTGTGCCCTGCGATTGGCTGGCAACCAGTCTAGGGTGTACCCCGCCTACTGCCCAAAGCCAGCTGAGATAGGCTCCAGCCGTGACCCTTGTGAAGAATAAGCGGTCAAGAAAGTGGATGGATGGATGATTCATTGACCTGAGAGGATTCACAAGTTAACGACAGTATGCTAGCTAGCATTAAGCTACATCTACTGTGAACAAGTTTAAGGTATATGCTATATCATAGATCGCGCTCTTTCTAAATTTCCACCCTATCAATTTTCAAAATTTCCACCCTATCCATTTTTGAATTAACTAACAGTGGCTGTTGAAATGTATTATGGTTAAATTGGGTCTCAATTCCAAGCAGTATAGCATCTTTTTTTTTTCTCACTGCGTACGTCCCGTACCACTTTGCAAGAAGATAAACACAAGAACAAAACTGTTTTCTGATTTTTTCATTTTATTTTATTTTATTTTATTTTATTTTATTTTATTTTATTTTATTGTATTTTATTTGAATTAATTAATTTATTTATTTATTTATTTGTTAAGCAAAGAAGTGGAATGCTATGTAATGGCAAAGTCAATCTACTAACCTGAATCCAACTGAACACTTGAAGTACGCGATTCATAATATGACTTTGAGGAACAAGCGCTGAAATTGCTGAGCGTCGTGTCATATAACAACAATGGAGCTTAACATGCTGGCTGATGAGAGAAGCAGGAAAGCCCTTGTTGCCATGGTAACTCTGAAACGGACTCTCTTATTAAAAGCTCTTCCGACAAAACAATTACCTAGTGGGAATGGGAACCCCTTTAACACTACTCACTGAGCAATATTCACTGAGACATTTTTCTATTTTATACTGAGGTCTTAATAATTGTAAAACCCCGTTCGTGGGCTGCGTTTCAAAAGATTTCACCAAAACTGAGAGAGCTTGAGTCATTGTTTGCAGCCCCCAATATTAATCTCATGACCTGTTTATGTGTAAATGCTATTTTGTGAGTTATCTAGTATGTTATTTAACTAAGTTTAATGAAAACGTGCACACAATTTCAAACAGCTGCTATAAGGTTACAAGGTCAGATATTCTTCAGTCAAAATACAGTACACAAAGGATAAAGTATTACAATAAACGTAATATCCGATTGTCACACTCTCACAAGCACTTAAGAGTGTCAAAGCAACAAAGTGAGACTGAAGTAACTTGAGTGTCAGGGAGCGTGAAATGTGTTTTCACTCCGGCACATGACTTAGCAACCAAGCAAACCATCACCAGCTCCCTAGTAACCACAGAGACACTGCAGTAGTCATCTCTGTCACTGGTTGCTGTTGGAGACATTCTTTGGAGCGCCCCCAATCATCCTCATTGAGATCAAGGACTGCACTGTATATATCAAACCTAAAATAAACACAGCAAATCGACATTTAGGCATCAGTATGTCTCAATCCTTATAGTGTTATTTTGCTAGCATTTCCTTTGTGTGTGTAAACATTCGTGAGCCTCTCCAATTCAGTTATCTGACGTAGTTCCACAACTGACCTATGAGAGGCAGTATGGTGCCGCAGGACTGTTGGAAATCCAAAGAAGAAAATACTAATATAATAGTAGTAGTAGTAGTAGTAAAAGAAATAGAACAAATGAGTATAACTAGTAGCTAAACTACACTGCAGTTATGAAATATTATCCCTGTTATTTTTATGTTGGTGAATGACTTTTGCAACATGTTACTAACCCTCAACAAAACCAGTTGCTCCTTTATTTGTGTCCAGCAACAGTGCACGCTTGAGGACGTGCACTTGCTATTTGGCTAGCATTCATTGACGTTCCATGACATGATGGATCAGCCAACCTTGGTGTTGACCCCACTTACGAAAACAGCTCAGTTAATGCACGGTATGTGGTATGGTATGTGTACCAGAGATAAAGTAGTGCTACTTGTTTACTAGTTGTCGGGGGAAAAAAAAAAAAAAAGACTTACGTGTGCGCTTCAGACACTCCACCACTAGATGGAGGCAATGAACTTCACATCTGGCCACCATCAGTTCACATTGGTTACTTTGCAGTGAAACTACGTGCGAAGCCAATTTTGCAACATTTGCATTGCAAATAAGGAATGCTGAAAAGAAGAAAATGGCTCCCATTGAATTAATACATCAAATTATACAAAACTATGAGTGAGCTTGGCAAAAAGACAAAAAAAAAAAGTGACGTGCGGGTGACAAACGAGTTGAAGTGAACAATATAGATATTTCCTGGTTATGGGAACCGGTTTAAATATGTTCTTGCCTTTTCTGTTAAAGTCGCCATGTGGATGTGTGGCGAAGTCTGTGTGTCCACACTAAGCAGAAGGGGGAATAGGGAGGTACAGATATGCAGAATAGGAAGGACACAAAATTGGAGAAAGGGAGAGACAAGGGAGTACACTTAATTTTTTTTTTTAATACACTCCAATACCGTACAGTAATAATAATAATAATAATAATAATAATAATAATAATAAAACTCGTTAGAATTTGGGTGGGTGCATTTGTGGGGCTAGAACGGCTGTTCTTTATGGTGACATTTCTTTGGCTGTCACCCATGTAATCTTAAAAACTGTCATTAATTGCAGAAGTGGAAGACCACTGCACTGAACGTTTGCGGAAACCACCAAGAGTGAAACCACAACCATGCGAATTACATCATTGCGTCCAAGGGCTTCGTTCCCACTTCTGACTGACACCCACCCCACCGCCCAAAATTGATTTAGTCTCCGCCAATAGACTGCGAAGCTCCCTCCTCCCCTCTGCTGCCCTCCCACCAGTCACATGGAGGTGAACAGTGACCCGTCCGTCTCTTCCTCTCTGCTGGTTTGGGTGCTACAGACTAGTCACTCGCTTCGGTTGCTCCCTGCACACATGAAATTACTCTTGAGTTTGAACTACGTTTCTGGCGGAATCCGGCTATCAAACGGCAAGCTGTTGTTGAGGTGGCAATATTTTTAGACCAGCGGAGCATGCAGCGATGAGTGTTCGGAAGTTGAAGCCGGCAGCTAACGCGAGTCGTGCCGCACTGTCCTGAGAGAGGAGCTGCCTCTTGTGGCGTGTCCGGCAAAAATGAAGTCCAGAAGGGATAAACTCAAGATTCCCTCTTTGACTCTGGAGTAAGTAACCTTTTCATTCATTTCGCAAAAGTTGTAGATAGGAATAAAGATTGTCGTGTTCTGTGCAGATGTTGTCTGGTAAATATTTGGGGAAGTCACAAGTGGACCTACAAGTCCTCCGACAACTGCTTTAATTTCTGGAAATGATTACACTAATACAAACTCGGTATTATTAACAATAAGAATTATAACTAAAATAATACACTATTGTATAATATCAAGTAAAAACTTAAAATCAAACCTGAAAAGCAAATATCAGGAATTTGTAATGACGTCATGAAATGGAATGAAAACAAAGGCTAACAATGAATGGCTTAATATGTGTGGTATCTCAATGTGGTTAATATGGCATTTTACGTTAATTTTGGAAGAAGTGGTTGTGGATTTTTAAAAATTGTGTCTTTCTAAAAAGTCTTACTATTTTACTTCTCTCACTCAATTTTTTTTTTACTACTATAACCTAAAATTTGGCAAAGTGGGAATTTTTCCACTATATGATCTATTGTTTCTTATTGTCCCATTCCTGTGTGGTATTGTTTATGTTCTCACTCTGACATTCCTGCATGTATCACGCCCTCATCACAATAGGGTTCCTGTTATTGTTCTCCATATATATATAATTTTTTAAATAAAACTGCTAAGCTGTGATTATTGTCTTGATAACAAAGTACATAACAGCATTAATCACCCACTCTTCCAGCACGTTAATTGTATCTATTTGGTGGGAAGTGAGTGGGGGTTGTGGAGCGGGTGGATACCTACTGCCTACTAGATGCTGATCCATAAGACGTAGGAGTTTAGGAATCAATCTGCCTCCCCAGTGGATGATCTCAGTTGAGCATGCACCATTTGTTTTCATTGTCTTTTTAAGGCACCGGGGAAAGTATCACACTCGAGCAGAGTGGGAGTGGCTGGATGATCACAGATGTACAGCAAAATATGCATATATTCCATGTGTTTATATTCAGTCTTTGGGTCTTTAGTGTGCAGCTTTTCTCGAATCAAATCTTTCTCGAGAAATGGCCATTAAAAAAACAAAACAAAAAACTTCTGATGTGAACTACAATGACACTGACATGGGTTCAGCTTCCTCAAAATGATGAACATAACTGCTCTCCTTTTGCACTACATTGCCACCAGTGATTGAAACAATTGTGCCAATTTGTGCCATTCTGATGGAATGTTACCAATGAGTCAGTGAAGGTTTTTTCTTACTACTATTTTCTACTTACAAGGACAGAAGTGCTGACAAAATGAAAATAACGTGATTCATCTGCCAGCCGCTTTTGAAGGGCTTTAAGTTATGGGATCTCAAGGAGAATTGTGTGTAGACGAAACATAGCACAATGAGCTGTGTAATTCAAATCCAGCCTATAGAATATGTGTGCAAGTCCCAACATCCGCTCTGCATTACTATGACAACATGTTCATTAGTGTTTTGGTAGCTGGTTGAGCACTGACTGAGAAGCCTCTGCAGCTCTGAAACAATAACTGCACTGTAGAGCCCACAAGGCACTGCTTACATCTGAGCAGGCAAATCGTTAGGAAAACAGCACAGGGTCAGTGTCAGGGTGATGGACGCCTTTGTGGGGGTTGGGCTGGCATATTTCAAGGCGAGAATGATGCACCCCGATAGGAAACGTTGGGTGGTAGACATGTTGAACGTGTGATGTGATGCCAGTTCATTATGTCATAAAGCACATCTTGCACCATCAAAGCTTGCATCAGGCGCTTGCTTAAGTTTTGGTCAGTGACACGCCATGCTGGGTGTGTTGCCATGTTGATGAAAGAGAGGAACAAAGAAAACAAACTGTGGCCTGTAAACTGCACACTTGAAACAGAAACAAAAGGTAAGCGGAGCTGGTAGTTGGATGCACATGTTAACGTTAGTTAACAGCGTTAGCGTCTGATAAGTGGCACATTCTTGATTGCTTGGTGAGGTTCTAGATGTGGAGGGAGGGAGGGCCGTATTTGTGTTGACATGTGTGCTGCTGGGCCCTTAAAAGGCCACTCTCAGCGAGACAAAGGATGCATATGTGTTCTATGGTTCTTGATCCTTGATGTATTTTGACAGACTCTTGTGAATGGTTTTAAATGGTGATACAAAATTCACAATAGGTCTACTTTAAATTGCATACTGACATGACAAAATTAGCCCATTCTGCTTTATTGTGCTCCAAATGTGTCAGATTGTGCATATGTCTTCAAGTCGCATCATAGATTTTAAATTGGATTTAGCACTAAGTTTGGGTGGGCCATTTCAACTTTTTCAATGTTGTGAAGTGGCTCTTATTATGTATCTTCTGAAAAGCTATTTGCAAATGAAAACGTCTAATCCTAGCTATATTCATAAAAAATAATAATAAAAAAAAATCAACATGTGTGACAGTGTCACGAGAATGTGCGAAAATGTGTCCCAATTCTATTAACCAAGATTTGGGCCACAATTCTCAATATATATATATATATATATATATATATATATATATATATATATATATATATATATATATATATATATATATATATATATATATATATATTATATATTATATATATTATATATTATATATTATATATATATATATATATATATTATATATATATATATTATATATATTATATATTATATATAATATATATATATATATATATTATATATATATATATATATATATATATTATATATATTATATATTATATATATATATATATTATATATATTATATATTATATATATTATATATATATATTATATATATATATATATATATTATATATATATATATATATATATATATATATATATATATATATATATATATATATATATATTCTTTGCGGAACAGTTTTGCGACTCAATCTGTTCATTTGGGAGCAACAATCTAATTTTGTAGATTACTGGTAATATTTTTGCAGGTTAATCCCAGGAACCTGAAGCCAGGGTTTATTAAACAATAAACAATATAACAAACAAACATTTTTTTTAAATGGAAGCAAAGCTGAAAGCGTAATTAATTAATTAAAAAAAAAAAGATAAAATCTGCTGTAATGTATTTAGGACATTTGCTGTGCAGGCCTCAAAAGTCAAAATTAAAATTAAAAAGAAAAAAAACAAAAACAAAATTAACATGACTAATAAACTATTGTCCTTATAGGACACTAGGGGTGTGAATTGCCTAGTACCTGACGATTCGATTCGTATCACGATTCACAGGTCACGATTCGATTCGATACCGATTAATCCCGATACGAATTTATAAGTCGATTGTTGCGATTTTTTTCATTGTAATTTAGAAAATACTAATCAGTAAACTTGTAGAGTGTAAGATATGTATAAAAATTTATTATTTATTTATCTTATACAGGTTGTAATCTGTTTCATGTTTGAACAGTATTAAAATAAAATATTAAGGCTTAATGTTCCATTCATATAACATTCTTCCATGCTTAAGGTGTGAACCCTAACCAGAAGTAAGACGTTTTGTTGAATATTTTTCCATTAAAAATGGAAGTTTAAAAATCGATTCAGCCGCCTATTGAATCGATTCGAGAATTGCGCGATGTAGTATTGCGATATATTGCCGAATCGATTTTTTTTTAACACCCCTATAGGACACACTGTGTATGTTGTATGCAGTAACGGGATCCGGATCTGTTTAGCAAGTAGGATTTTCTCTCCAGAGTTCAGTTGCTTGCTATTAAGCTTTGGAACTCTCTTTTTATTTATATGGTCTCTTGAACTATCTGGAAATAAAAAGAACTAAAAAAAAATGAAAGACAGAAAGAATTAATTTAATTATAAATAAATATTTATGCACATAAAAATGATTTTTCAGTGTCCTCTTCTGGGCTCATAGTAAAGCTCTGTTCTCAAAAAGAAAGAATTAACTGAATTTTAAATAAAGTTTTCAAGTGATTGGCAGATGATTCCAGGTGGCATATGACAAGTTGGATCGAACCATTCTGATAGGGGGAGATGCTGGGTTTTTAGGACACTGAAATTGACTACTCTGTTGAATACAAAATTAAATCTATACATTTGTATTTTTCTGAAATATTAACACATTTTTTAAATATGTTTTTTTCTCACGTACCTCCTTTTACTATTCAATGTGTTTTGATGAGGTTCAAAATCCAAATTTTGTCTCGCAACCTGCGATGCAAAACCGCTTATTTCGAGCTTTGGGCTTAGTGTTGTTTCACTGTATGTCTTCATAATATTTGTCAACAAATTCTATAATTAACAATGTGTACTAGACGGGCAGCATTAGCATCATACTTCACATAATAAGCTCGGGTGGCTCCCTTATAACCTCATCTTGATCAGGTTTTGTTGTTAACAGATCCAACATTATAAGAGGAGTGTACTAATCTCTTCCCCCATTTCTTGCCTTTCAGTTTATCACCCACTTATCAGAGCCCAACTCTCCTGAGTCCATGCAGCCCCTGCAGCCCTTGCAGCCCCTTGCTAACCCTTCACCCCTGGAGGTAAGATGACCAGGTTACTTATACTGCTGTGAGCGTGAAGTATGATTTATGACAGGCTGCTTTTACACACAGGGGCTTTATCTAAAAGTGTCTTCCCTTCCTGTCAGTCCCCAAAACAGTTATTTGTGTCTTGACCTCTGCCAAAAGAAAACGCTTGTCAACTTGGCCTCTATCTTGATGACTAGACATCTAAAATTAATTTCCTCCCATCTGACTTGTTTTCTAATTAAAGTAGTCGTTTCATTACCAAGCATTGACGTTTGCAGACACACTTGAGCAGAGGTAATGTCAGGTTGCTTTGCTGTGACTGTCAGCTACAAAAACTAATATAATGTCACAGTGGTGGGCTCTAAATTCAGAGTTGTTTCTGATATCTGAAGAAAGCGTAGTATATAAATGCATAGTTACTGTATCAATAGGAATCAAAATATCTTCAAATGCCGAAGACACAATATAGCACAATAATAATGTGGTTCTCTGTATTTTAAGAAGCTCCTGCTATACCAGTTAAGCCCCATCAGTTATTAGTTGTGTCTAAGTCTGTGGGTTGCTTGGCAACGACGATAGGGGCTCTGGAGGAAGGCAACACTGCAAACAGAGATGTTTGCATCCAACATTCTGGATGTGTGAGCATCGCTTGGGTGTCACACCATACAGAATCGCTTTTTTTTCTTTTCTTTTTTTTTTTAATGTTAGCAATTGGCCAAACTAAGCAAGTTTTGCATCACCTTATGATACAGTAACAGCATTTGTTGACATCATCCTTCAAAGTGTGTCACATCCAACCTACTATGCTTTGCTTTTTAAATGTTGCTCATTCTCTTGTGTCAAATTGAAAATTCAATGTGGCGGGGGGAAACCCTTGTTAGATGAATTTTCTATCGCATTCCAGACCAGTGTTAGATTGGTTTGCACATCTTCCTCACATCCGGTTTCAATTGCCAGCTCTGGCCCTCCTGTGTGGAGTTTTCATGTTTTCCCTTTGCTTGCATGGATTTTTTTCTGGGTACTCCAGCTTCCTCCTAGATTTCAAAAAATGTGCATGTTGGGTTAACAGTATGTATGATTGTTTGTAAAGTGTACTCTGCGATTGACTGCTGACCTGTCCAGGGTGTACTTTGCAGTCAAAAATAGAATAGGCTCCAGCTCACAGTATAGTAAATAGATAGCAGATATATGTATATTATGCTGGCATCATGCACATATTGTTCATTTGCATATGCATCTCACTATACCACTGTATGGAAATAATTACTAACCAAGACCTGAAGCTGCAAATCAAACAGTATCAAGGACTACTGTGCATAGTTTTTCGACCAGCACCTGAAAATAAATGTCATGTGGTTTGCAGTTCAGTTTCACTTCCACAGACGGTGGAACAGCACTACATTTTTCTGGTCCCTTTTGTTCCTGTGACATGACAGCAGTAACAACGACAACAACAACATGCCTAAAAAAGAAAAAAACAACTGAAGAACTGCTTTCTTGCATTAAAATAATCACATTTCATCAAAATGCTGTAATTAAAAAGCAACTAAAGTTGTATTAGCATGAACAATAGTGGTGGCATTGAAATGACTTGTAGAACAGAACAGGGGAGTGGAAGCCATTTTTTTTTTTTTTAATATACAGTTAATCCCTATTTATCACCGGGGACAAATTCCAGACCCACATGTAACAGTGAAATCCGCGATATGACACTTTAGCTTATGAATAAAGCTGTCAAACGATTTCATTTTTTAATCAGATTAATCACATTGTAGATTTTTGATTAATCATGATTAATCACTTAATTAAAAAGACGTTAACATTTTTTGCCCACCAAATTTAAAGACCACTTATGTACATTTTTTTTTTTTTACACTTAATGTTATTAGGACGTCTTCAAAATTTAATCAGTTAATTACTTGCATAATTTAAATAAAACAAAAATAGACCCAATAGTGTGACATGAACAAATATTCGGAATGTCATACGCAAACATTTATTAAATGCTTTACTTTAATGCATGATGTAGTTATGTTTATTGCTCAAACACAACCTGTGCTACCTTTAATGTAAACCATCCGCTGTCCGCTAAAGGATCATCTGCAGCCAAAATTAATAGTGATTATTCTGCGTTAATACATGATTAATGCGTTTTTTGTGATTAATTCGTTAACGCTTTAACTTTGACAACACTACTTATGAAACACTGATTTAAAAGTATACTTGTCTGAATAAGTAACTCCAAATAAGAGTCAAAGCATGCTTCATGGTGATAGTCTTTTTTTTTTTTTCCAGTTGAAGTTTCCTGTAAAACGGACTCATTGAATTATAGGTTAGCACAAAACGCCATAGACAGTATAGATGTCATACTGTATATAAATAATAATAATAATAATAAAAACTGCTACTTTTAACACAGAGATAGCAACACAGGTATACAATGATACTCACAGGCAAATACTATTATTATCTATGCTCGGTAGCAACAATGACTATTACTGTATATTAGTAGGGGACCTTCTCTGCCTCATCTTCCTGTTAATTACATTGCATCTCTTCCGGAAGGTTGCAGTGCTGCCCGGCATGTTGTGACACAAGCAAATATAAATTTAGACTTGACAGTAGACTGTAAAGACCAATAAAAACGATTACCCCCACCTATTCAAGAATTCACCTATTTTGAGGTGTTTTTTTTTTCTTCCCCTAAAGAAAACCCCCCGCAAATCAATCTTGTTGGTGTATTTTTTTTCTTAATGAAATCTAAGCAGAGTTACACCCAGTGGAGCGGAGAAGATAAAGCATGAGGTAAACAAACAGGTTTTATCAAAACCAATCAAAAGGGTTTCGAGTTACCTTTTCCATAGTGGCACCAAATGTGCATAACAAACTGTCAGTAGCACTGCCTTCGATATCAGTCCAAGAGGCTGCAATGGAGATGGAGAGTGACACAAATGACACTTTTCATCATGAAAGATGGATACGGAAGGCCCCATGACTGTGGTTGCCTTGAACCCAAATGACTAAATACACCACCGTTTGTAAGCCATTTATTTTAGGGCGGAACAAATGTAACCAAATTCAAAATCAACATCACAATGCAATGTAGTAGTTAATACAATTTTAAATTCACAAAAGCTGCAATGTATATTTTCGTTTAGTTATATTGTGTTTACTGTCCAGATAAGGTCAGTTCTTAAAAAGTGCAGTCTACATGTGTACATATCCATTTTTTCCAAACTGCTTATCCTCACAAGGGTCACGGGCATGCTAGAGCCAATCCCACCTGTCTACGGGCATTCTTTCATAAAGCATGAAAAGATGTGAAGTGATTAAAGCCAAAGACTTGTTTGTATTATTGTTGTAGTTTGACTTATGATTGACTTGTGTTTACATTTGGTAAAATTGTGTGATGTAGTGAACCGTTAAAATACTGCAAGTCAAAGTGTAGAGTAAGTTAACGACTGAAATTGAAGTACTGTAAAACTTTTTCATTTTAATTAATGGTTCCATTTGCTTTTATTTTTGCATAAGCCTAATATATGACCCACATTTTTATGTATAATACATCTAATATTGTTTATTGTGTTACAGATTAATTTATTGCTTGTGTTTGTTAAAAAAACAAAACAAAACAAAAAAACATGGGTCCTGGCTTGGGGTGGCCAAGCGTTCGTAGTGATGTCGCTTTTTTGATCCTTCAATGTCGACTCTTCCTATCATTGTGAAGCAGAATTCACCAAGCGCTGGATTTTAATGTTCATCCATTAATAGCCAGAGAACGTGAGCTGTGTTTAGACCGTCTTGGGACTGGTTAGTTTTTCATGTATAGCCAGGACCTTGAAAAAAAATAAATAATAATAATCGCTTATTAAATCACAATTGTACGGAGCCCCTCTTGTGCCAGGGTATGAAATACATATTATTATTATTTTTTTGCTAATCTATACCCACAGTTTAGTCATCTGTACCCATTTTACTAATCTGTACCCACAGTTTACTAATCTGTACCCACAGTTTACTAATCTGTTTCCACAGTTTAGTAAATCTCCAGTTTACTAATCTGTTCCCATCGTTTACGAATGGAACCAGAGGGGCTCCGCACGATTGCAATATTGAGGGGGTAAAAAAATTGCTATTAGATTGCTTTTCAAAATCTTTCAGCCTAAACAGACCAAACATTTTTAGGGTGGGGGTGGGTTCGCTCTTCGCGGCTGGGCTCGCCAAGACATTAATCCCCCAGATACGCTCATGGGAGCACATTACGTACGTTAGACAGTCGCGTCGCCCACAATAATTTAAACAATAAACGAGGTATTCTTGTATGTATACTTTGTGCAGTACCTTCAATCACAGAAATGTAGCTTTTTCGCAGTGAAGTTTAGTTGGCCAAAATATAAAAGCGTTTGACGTCAAAGTAATTTATGATGATGCTATGCAACGGAAGCCGAAGTGAACGAGGAGCACTTGAACGCAGCATCAGACTCCAGGTTCCTCACACGGACACACACAACCAGCAGCGTCTGTTGGCGACCCGCTGCTCGATGGTCTGCGTTGTCCAGCAAATACACAGTAATGGGCTTCATGTTTCGGGCACAATACCGCAGTTCGACAGCGAACCAGAACATGTAAGGAGCGTCGAAACCGCTTTGAATCGTACTGCACGCGGCAGACGTAATCGGCGTTGAATACAAAAGGAGCCGCCGACAGAGAAAGACGATGGTGGAGAGAATAGAAGAGGACCTCCAGTCCAGTGTACTGACACTCTCCAAAAACTTTTAAGGTTATGAAAGAGAACCAGCTAGCATGTCCGACCCAAGTCAACCGAGCCAGAACAAGTCCCATTTTGTTCCTGGAGCCTTGCTGAAGCGCTCAAAAAGGTTAGTTCACAGGAGTTCGAAATTTACGTTTTGAACTCAAGGCAGTTTTACACTCGGATCGTTGGCTGTGATTCGGGTTGTTTTTAAATGACTTGTAGCCAACGTAGGAAAACATTTTTGTTGTTGTCTCCCGCGTTTTGCTATGAAATAACTGCTGAGCTAAATGCTCAAACATTAATCCCGTGTTATGGTGGGCGCGAGTTGAAGCTTTTGTCTGTGATAGTGCTGTTTACTATAGAGTACTGTGTAATAAATTGGCCAGTTCGCTGACTTCTTTGTCAATTTGACACTGAACTCTAGTACACCTCTGTTGAGGTGAGATTGAACATTACAGCAGCTCAACAGTAGATCACCCTTAATTTAGGCCAACGAGATGTAGGCTACAGACAGTCTGTGGCAGTCGTATAAAATCAATTACCGGTAATAGACTCTTAACCTGGCAGTTTGTCTACAGTGGTGACTCACAGACTCTAGTTTGTTGTTATTTAGTGTTATAAACTCATAATAAACACAAAACCTGCTAGGCCCATAGTAAGGGGCTCATCAATGTGTCCTGGCCATTGTGTATGTTTTACAGTACTGTACATCACTTTGTTTGGAAGCAGACAATGGTGATAAAAAGATATTTTGGTCCTTTCATTAAATAAATATAGTAAAGTGCAGTGAAAGTCAGGTTGTTCCCTATAATGTTCATTTATTGGACTTGACTGTCTATTTCAAGGCCAAGGTGCCAAGATGTATGAATGCAATTATGTAATTGTATTCTTGTAAGGCTGGACTAGATAGAAATGAATGTTTATTTGACTGACAGATCAGCACTTTGTTTATGTTTACCCTTTTTTTTTTTTTTTTTTTTAATTTTGAAGTGAACATATGAAGGAGTGTATTTCAACTGCTTGAAACATTGCACCACAATCATTGTTCATCCCAGTGAAACATCTGCTCATGGTGGCGTTTATGGTCCAAGTTTGCCCCTTTCTTTTTAGAGCTGGGGGATTATATCCTCCCTTCCCTGTACACACATGCACAAATCAGTCTCGGACATCTGCAGCTCAAGCTGGGCCCGCTGCTATCGTTGCACCCACTCCCATCAGCTTTGAGTCTGTTGACAGGAGGTTCCTTCTTTGTATTTTGGCTCTCATTAGTTCTCCCTCCTACTCTCTAAGGCCATAGTAGTGTGTCATGAATTTGCCTGCAGATTACAGTTGGAGTTACGTAAATGGTCCTCCAAGCAGATATGCTCCATGGGTGGAAATAATCTCATGGGTTGGTTTAAAGCTTTGTGGATAGCACAAAAAAAACTCCCAAATTCATGGAAACTGGCTGTTGTACATTACATGATATAAACTCAAATGTGGTAACCCAGATATAACGTGGTCACATTGTGTCACCTTTACCTAAAAACCAAACAATTACACAAAATGTGTGGACATGGGGTTATAAACAGGACAGTCATCACATCATCTTCATAGTCATCATCATCCACCATTCCACATCAAATGTTATTTGATAATGTTATTACGACTTACTCGGTGTACTGCCAAAGGCCAGAGTTTTAGAGGATTGCGTCTACTTCCGAGGTCAGATCTCGTTAATCCATGCGGTGTCATTACTGTCATTCAGTTTTATACTACAGCTGGTATATGCACACAAACACACAAGTTAACACAAGTGTTACATAAGAATAGTTTTTATGGCGGATAACCATGGCCAAGATTATTACACAAAGGTGTCAGAAATGCGCGAGGTTGTTTTTACATAGAGCGTTTTAACTGATCCGTTTTGATCAAATTGTGGTAGATATTGAAGAGGGTGTCCACAAAAATACTTCCAATTTTAAACACATTTACGTTGTAACTTTATTGTAATATTCTTTCACACTTAGTAGCTACAAATGAATGATTTCATACAGTTTCACATGGTCTAGGGTAGTAGCATTACAGACGATGAGCTCCACCCCGCAAACATTGATGAAATAGTTTCTCCACTCTCTGCAGCATATCCAGAGTCACCATGTGTATTTTTAAGTGGTACAATTTTTCAAGTCATCTCGTGCTGCAGGAAGTAGGTATGCATGATATCGGCCAATAATTATCTGCAATTATGGACTGATTTGATGTCAAACCGATAAACCAGATAATAAAGAAATTCGCCGATAATAGTTACTCCCGTTTACATGCTCATTTGTGTTCGATCGGAATATTCCGTTCGACCGCGATGTGCGGACAACGTAATTACGTAAATAACGTCATTTCCGCTTTTAACTTACTATACTTTATATTATGTCACTCACCACACTAAATAAAGTAGTTGGTTTCCTTCTCGCTCCAGAAGTGTGGTTCTTTGCTGCAAGCGTCATGTCTGTTGACATCAGCTTGAGTATTTCCGGTGGGTTATACGCCAGAAGCGTGGACTTATACTTTATTTATATGTATATAGGCACAAACTGTGTTGTTTTCGCTGTAGAGACATAATATAACGTGAAAACATAGTAGGACGGAGCTGCGCATACAAGTCGTGACTACATAGACCAAGATTCCTTGCGAAAATCAAATAAACGAAGAATAGCGAGCATGCGTAGAGCAAAAAACAATGCCCCAATTGATCAAGTTATTCTGAATGCGTTTATATGCGCACTTATTCGGATTATGAAAAAGCCGAATAAGGCCATATATTCCAGTTATTAGGGCTGGGTATTGCCGCCAACCTCACGATACGATACATATCACGATACAGGGGCCACGATACGATACGTATTGCGATACATATGTATCCCACATAAGACACATTTTATTTATTTATTTATTTTAACAAAATTTCGGAAAATGGGTACACTGAGACACGTGCCATGTTAAGTTTATAAGTAAATAAATGTTGACATTCTTCCTCTGCTTTCATTTTTCTTAGCCAGAGACAGTGTCCAATCACTGATGTGCTATTTTTGCATTAATTGAAGGCAATTAACTTCAAAGACGCTGCTGTTTTTTTTATTTTTTAGGTACAATGCAAGCTGCAAAGGTAAACGTTAACTGACTATTTAAAGTTAGCAAGCAATATCTATTCTGACGCCTGCGTATCGATACGTGTATTGTAATGAGGCCCGCAACGATATATTGCCGTATCGATTTTTTGAGCACACCCCTACCAGTTATTGCGCGTGTTTACATGTCCTTTCAAAACCGGAATATTGCCAATATTCGGGTTTTAAAAGGGTTATTACCTGCATGGAAACGTAGTCAATGTTTCAATTTATACATGTTAGACTTATAGTAGGACTTTAAAGTATATTTGTATTCCATTTAATTTTGCAATTACCAGCTTACTTATCGGTTATCGACATCGGAACATTCTAAATTATTGGTTTATCGGTATCGGTTGAAAAATAGTATTATCGTGCATCCCTAGCACTAGGAAGTGGGGGTATTTAAGCCTTGCTCTACATGAAAGCTGTCACAGGTTATTTGGTTCCATGATGTTGCAGGCCACTTGCAGAACATCTGATTCATCTTATCCAGTATGGGCAATTAGGACTGAAAGTCAAATTGTTTTGAAATCTATGGACGCCATCCTCATCATGATAGATGAATTGGTTTAGGGAGAGTGTTATGAAAATAGTGTTTTATGGGCATATACTTGGGACAAAACAGCTGTCCCTTTCCAACATTATCAACTTTACGTTGAAATAAGTTTCTATTGTAGTTATTCTTTGTGATCAACATTGATTTCTGTGTATTGAGAGAAACTACTTGTTAATTTCCCCCCTGTTCTGTTTCTGCTCCAGCTGTCGCAACAACAGGAAGAGTCTCTGTGTCGGAACGCCATCACCCACTTTGTCCCGACCCCTCTCCCCTCTCTCAGTCCACACAGGTAAGAACCATCCTTGGGCTTGCAACAGCAGCCCAAACATTGAATTTGCCATTCAGGTCAATGTTAGGGTTGATTTAAACTTTGTTGTCTTAAAACTCTGCATCAGTTAACTGAGTGGCGCACAGATACTCAAGCTCACAGGCTGATCCAGTTATAAAGTCTAACTTGCTTTTTAAGCAGTAACGGGTCAGTAAATTCTTAGCGGGGTTGGATTTCTCATTGTGTTAAAGTTGAATGTCGTAGGCTGTGTCATCTACATAAATAGTGTGACATCATAGTGTGACATCATTATGAGACGGGTTGTTACTCACCAAATGACTTTGGGAAAGTCCTTGTATTTCTTATTACAAGACAAGACAGTCACATTGTTACTTTAAGGCCAAAAAGTAGAAGAGACAGGATCCACTGAGGTAGCTTTACGGTTCTTATTCACTATTTTTTGTAAGATGCAGCAACAAACCACCAAAAAACACATACACCTCTTTTTTGTTGCAATTTACTTTCTTCACTCACAGAGCAGTTGTGTGTTGGTGGCAGCAGGTGGTTTGTTGTTTAACCAGTCTGATACCTTTTTTTGTAATTTGAGCTCAGCAGGACTGACTGATCTCCGCTGCTCAGCACGTAGGCAGCCAAACTATTTAAGAACATTTTGATACACGCTAGAAATGAACACCGGCTCCAGTTTCACACCGCTACGATCTTGTTTCCTCTCTTAAGGTTGTCCTGCCATGTTGCCTTGGATGCCCTAATGGCTTCCCAACAACTTGCATGTCCTGACGATAAATACGATGTCCTGACAAACTGGGAAGCAAATTACGAGCTTCAGCTCAAACCCTCTTCAGAATTCACATTTCCACACATTAGAATCACAACTTTTTGGTGTCAGTGTATTATAAATAAACAAATCAGCTATTCCATGAAACCTGAGTATGAGCTCACAAGGTTAGTTTGTATGCTGTTAGTTCGGCTCACTAATAAGACACTGAACTTTTACTATTGTTTTCAAGGCACAAACATGTACTTGGTCTGTGGTAATTTAATATTTATGAACAAAACCAGCTGAGGAACAACAAGTTGTCCAGATGTTTCGTTATTTGCAAGCATCCTCTTGCTGAGCATTTACGAGTTGGCGTGTCTGCTGCCCAAATTGCCTCAGAGAGTAGCAGAATGCTTTGAGACCACACAAGAATATCTCCTGTGGCAGATTTTTGCAACTGGCGATCCACCGAAATACCATGTTTTGTTTGCTTTTGTAGTAGACAATTTAAGCTTCGCGTAACACTTTAATAAGACCCTGTCTTGTAAGAACTTGTCCTTTGGCTTCTATAGACTGCCAATTAAACATGATTGCACTTTGGGAAGGCTTAAAGCAAAGCAAGAGCCTTTTAGCTATATTGATTTAGAAATAAAGCATTATTAAAAAAAAGTACAAAATGTTGGAGCACCTTTTACACTGCCTGTAAAAGCCTTTTACTGAACTCACTGTTCTGATGTTGGCCGAATAGCTCAGTGGTTGGCACTGTTGCCTTTGGAAGTTTGAGACACACTGGAGTGACTCTTTTTTTTTTTTTTTTTTTTTTTTTTTTTTTTCCCCATCAAAGGTCACTCGATGTCTGGGTTGATATGCTAAGCACAAGAACGATAAGACCTGTAAAGTTTTGTGGGCCTTAAGGCTCATTTTTCCACATTTTCTTGGATTGCGAAATGTCCAGAAGTTCCATCGTACCATCTTAAGTCATCATTATTTCACGTTCAAATTTGTAGTTTGTTTCATGGCACAAGATTGTCTGTGTCTGGAGAACTCGTTGACTTGTTGCTAATTTAGAGCGTGATGATAATTTCGGGCTGGTTTCTGAATCAACAATCATGTTGACATTCCACTTAATGTTACGAAGCAGCTGCGTTCACTGGAAAGTCTTGGGAGTCAAGTCTCCTCATGCCAGCAGTGTGCGGATGTGCAATCTGCCAAGGATTATCTCATGACAGAGTGCAATCAGTCCCTAATCGCCTCCATCTCTTGGCTTCAAAATGATTCCCAGCCCAACCCCTTTTAGTCTGGTCTGTCTGACCCCCGCTCCCCAATTACGGCTAGTCATAAATAGGCACTGGAATGTTTGGCAAAGTAATACCAAGTTGATGTGTCGTAGCATTCAGAGGAGCTTGTTGCTGTAGTAATTGAGGGTCTGCATACACATGAAGCCTCCTAATGTGTTTATGACTGACGTGATCATATGCAGTATCTTCAGATTTCCTTTAATTATTCCAACTTGCGACTTTATGAATAAATGTGGGAATACAATGCCATGGTAACTTGTAATCTTTCCTCATTTAGCTGCAAGCAGTCCATTGGACAGCCCTCGAAATGTGTCGACCAGTGCCTGTGTCAACTTTCCATTTGCGCGAAGGTATGTCTGCACTGTTTTTTTTTTCCTTACTTGCAAATATTGATATTGAAATAGTGATGATAAAATTTTCAGCAATTAATTTTGTTTGATGTAATATAAAAAAAAAATCACTGGTTGAGAAAATTTGATCTAATAATCTAAGAAATTCACCTTTGCTGCATTTTTTTCCCCCCAAAAAGATCACAGCAGAAAATGCCCGTTTTAAGTCACATCCCATTGTCTGTCCTTAGAAGCCCTTGGAGAGTTTTCATTTCACAGTTTGAACTCCAGTGAACTAATTAACATGACTGATTAAGAGTCGATAATTAAAAAAATTAACAAATGTTACCGCACTTTGCGGGTCTCCCTGTGAGACTTGGTATCTGCAAGGTGACGGTGGAAATGTCGTCTCGTGCATGCAATACCTTTCCGTCTGCCAGATCTTCCAGGCGAGGATGAATGTGTTGCCATTTGTTAGATGATACCCTGAAACCCACTCACACAGCATTCAACCCAGTTCCTATGGCAACATGCTTCTCCGACAAGCATGTGTAGCCTACAAGTGAAGCTAAAAGTAGGATGGCACCTTGAAGCCACTTAACAACAAGCTAGCAAAAATACAGGAGGAGTTCAGATCATTCATTCGGAAACTAGATGAGTTAAACAAAGAAAAGATCATAAACGTAAGTGCTGTTCTAACACAAATGCTGGGTCGGAATTCAGCAATTCTACATGATAGGAATAAGGCAAAATATTGATACCAAATTTTTTGCCAGTTAATTGTTTACAGTTGCTAGAGCAATATTCATTCTGGAGTAGCAGATGTTATACGTAGATATGCTCTGTGGGAATTTCCACTTAGTGGATGGAGAGTGATGGTGCTTAATTTGAAGCCAATCACTGCTGGGGCGGGGGGATACTGCCAAGCATTGCCAAACCTTGTGAAGCTGAAGCCACAATTCATCGACTGAAATCCATGGATACTGATATTGGGCTCTACTATGAATGTACTTATGTCCTCGCCAGTGTCAGCCTTTCTTGCTATCTTTCTTTTACTGCCTTCAAGTTATCTTTCGATTTAATGAAAAAAACCCCCCAAAAAACAAAAAACAAAAAAAAATAGAAATAATTGTCAAGGAATGTCGCACATTGCATTTTTGCTAGGGCCTGACCGATGTGCATTTTTTGAGGCCGATACCGATTATTAGCAGAAAAAATACAGATTACCGATTAATCTGCCGATTATTAAAAAAAATATATATATATAACACATAAAATTAACCCCTTCCCAATTCCTTTTCAATGGGTGCCACTTGCGCACAAACTTTCGCTCTTAAGATTCTCTCATTTGAATGACAAGTCCATAAAAAAAAAAAAATAAAAAATCATGAAGTATACAAGGTTATTGTATAGATTTATGTGTCAATAATAAAACCACTCCTACTTTGTTTGCTTTTCTTTTATATATTTTTATCTTGTGCTGTTTTCACAAGTCTTGGGAGGAACTTACTAAGCTACCCTGGGACCTCCGGGATTGTATTTCGTGCCATGTCATATGGAAATGTGTGTTAAGACAACAACGAAATCCTTGGATGTTTGCATCCTTGAATTTTGAAAAATGAAATTGTTTGAATCCTTGAAATATCAGCTTTATAATATAATGTAACTTAAAAGCACAATAACATACGCTACACGCTTGCTAGTTGCTAATGCTATGCAAGCAAAATGGTGCATTCGGGGTACTTGCACCAGCATCGCAAACTTCGGGTTTCTTCGATAACGTTTTAAGGGGGGAATAATCAGCGATTTAGTTCAATTGGCCGATTGTTTTGGCCGATGTTTGAAGGCCAACAATCGGCAGATTAAAATCTGTGGCCGATTAATCGGTCGGGCCCTAATTTTAAATTAACCTGAAATGTTATTTTATGTTGTGCTAACCCTATTTTGTTATGTCTTTTCTATTTGTTCTCATCATAAATTAAAATGTTGCAGTAACACATTCTCTGGGCTTGGTGTTTTGCGATGAGAATGTGTTCCTGTTACATAAAATGCTTGCTGAGAAGAATTTTTTTATATGTGGACAAATGCAAAGTGGCAAGGATGGCAACATTGTCAAGATGAATTCCTCAGATGAATGCCAGAGGTCACAGGATCATTTGCACAGCTCCGCAGTCTCACTGAAAGTCTTTGCTTTTTTTTTTTCTTCTCTCCTCTCTGCTTTCGTGTCAGCCACTTGGCTCGTGCGGACAGGTACCTTATTTTTCTTGTGAGATAGCAACTATATACAATGTATTGTATGTAGATATACATTGTAAACATCCTGTGAGTACATTATGAACCTATTGTTACGTGAATTCACCTCTATGTGAATTGAAATCCATATTGGTGTCCAAGCTGCTGTCATTAGATTCTGCGGGTGTATCCAATGAAATGGATGGGATTGTATATTAGGTTATTACTTGATTTACTTGAACAAACAACCCATTTCATATGTGACAGTAAATGACAAAAACATCAACACGGTGTGTTATGTAAAGTGTTTCACATATGAAATGTTAAACAATACTGAATTTGATGTTTCAGAGCTGAGGGCCGTAGATGGTCTCTGGCATCCCTCCCCTCGTCAGGCTATGGAACCAACCCGCCCAGCTCAACTGTTTCAGTAAGTAACTCCCCCACAAAAAATGGCACCATCTGTCCCTGTTGATAAATTTCTAACACCTCATTCAAGCCTAATAATTGTGCATTAATTTATGCCACTAGGAACAGCAAATGCCAAGACTGAGTTGACAGCTAATTGTTTTCTAGAATCATCTGCTTGAATGAGTCATTGAGCCAGTTTGAACACAGTGTTAGAGGTAATAAGCACAATTTGTGTGGACCCGTACAGCGTGTTTTTTTTTTTCTTTTTTTTTTTTCTTTTTCATAATCCCGGTTTAACTATCAGTGTGGGGACCGACTTGTCCTTGTTGGAGACATTTTGGTGGGCACCACAAGTTCAGACCTCTTTTTGAGGGTCAAGACTTGGTTTTAGAGTTTGAATTGGATTTTGGTTGAGGTTTAGGTAAGGGTTAGCGTTAGGCAATTGTGATTGTTAAGGTAAGGGGCTAGGATAGAAATGCATTATGTCAATGCCCACTAAGATAGTAAGGCAAACGTGTATGTTAGTGGTTTCCATTTGTGGGCCACGCCCATTTTCTTGCAGCATATATTAAAAAAAGAACTATAAAACTTTTAACGAGGCCTGAAACCCTAAAAAGTGGGGGGAGGAGTTTTTGACACCCACATACCCATGGGTGCATTACACCTGACAACTGTAACTGCGGTACTACCACTTAGTTTGACTTGCAAAGAAAGAATTTACAGCAAAAAAAAAAAGTAATTCTCTCTATATAAAGGCTCATGAATTAAGATATTTTAATTTCAGAAACAAAAATGTTTTCCTCCACTTTCTGCTGTCTGTGTCAAGGTCTGATATGTGAACATAGCACATTAATGATTAACGAAGATATTCAAGTAAGCACGGCTTTGAAAATTGTCATCTTATTACCAATTACTCTGATTTTGGTTCTGAATGTGGAGATCTACTCAAAGCAGTGGCAGACACCCCAAAATATTCCAAACAGTTTGATTTAGGACCTTTAACAGGTGTTAAAAAATAATGTTAAAAAAATAATAATTAAAGAAAGCACAAAAATAACTATGACACAATGATTGATTGTTTTTAGCGTTTAATAAAGTCGGACGATGTCAAAAATGGCCCTCGTGACTCGGATCCTTGTTTTTTCTGTATGTAGCCTTGGAAGGAAAACATGGACACCCTTAGTGTGTGTGTGCATGTTTGTGAAGGGATTAAGTTGGGTGTGGATGCACCCTTGCTGTGTTTCTTATTAAGGAGTTGTAGCAGTGATTTTCCACTAATGATGGCTTAAGTAAAAAAATAAAAAAAAATAAAAAAGTAATTGTGAGAGTGAGATGAGTTTTTTAATTAATTTATATATGAAAACTTTTTTGAATGATGACAAATAATGATAAGGTGTTAATAACTGACCCACAATAGTTTTATTTGTATGGACTCAGCAGGATCCTGAACATGTGCATCTATTATAAGGAACTTCACTGTCAGACCCGGCACAGACCTAAAGGTCAGTGTGGACAATGGAGCTTATCAGTGTGCCTCTCAGTCCTCTTGACTGTATAACATGGCATTAGAAATCGCCTTCACAGATGCCACTCCACTGGGCCCGTCTGTCAAGGACGCGTACGTTGTGGAATTGACGTTGCCGGCAGTCTATCCCACATTCTGTACAGAGCACACAAGGTTTGATTAAAGAATCACTGGTGACTTTGATTTTCCATGAAGATCCTCCACAGTTGGATTATCTGCAGTTTGGATGCTTTCTTGGATTTTCCCACACTATTGTTTTTAACTTGGCGTTAGCCTAACTTGTCTGAACACATGCTTGTGGTTTTCAGCAGCATTGGCACATTTACTACTCAGTCAGAGATACACTAAGAGTCTTTTACAAAACATGTTTATGAACCATAATGGTTTGTTGAAAATCAAAAGTGAGAAATGCAAATGGTTGATTGATTCTCGACATCATGGCTAATTCTAGTTCCATATCTTTGTCAGCATGTGTTTAATTTCTCGAGCTCTGTGCTTTGTCTGCAGTCCTCTTCATCCTCCCAGGAGCGCCTTCATCAGCTTCCCTACCAGCCAACCCAAGATGAGCTGCACTTCCTTTTCAAACACTTCCGCAGCACAGACAGCATAACTGACGAGGATGGCCGGCCCACGACCGTCATGCGACCCCGCTCTCGGAGTCTGAGGTAGCTCATTGAAATTACTAACAGAGTCTGAATCCAAGGGCTTGGTTGGTGTAAATACACTTCTGTATAACCAGATGAGCCAGATTGTTGCTGCTCAACCTTTGTTTCACAAATCCACTGGGAAATAACCGACAGGCGCGTATTACTCTAGCTGCCACAACTACTACAGACCAATCAGAACATGCACTAGCATGTAGTAGACGTGCCTCAAACCAATTTAGACATTACAGATGCCAGAGAAAGATTAATATGGAAGCAAAACATGTTGCTGTTCTTTTAATGAAAAATCTATTTCATTTATTTATTTTTGCATATATTAGACAGGCTTGCCAATGGATGGAATTTGAGATGTCAAATTGTTTCCAACAAAATATCTCTCACCATCTATGTAAAAAAATACTGCACATACTAGTGTGTACGTCATTAAAAATTTGTTTTGCAGAAAAATGATAAATAAATTTAAAAAAAAATCACTATATTTCTTCTCTTGTGCTCAGGTGAGCACCTCCGTGTCTTTTTCAGGGGCGTCCCCAATTAGACGACAAATTTCTGCAGGTGTTAACCACAGCGTGGCTTCGTAGTAAAAAGAGTGCTAGTATTAGAATGGTCTGGCAGCAATCCAGACCTGCCTGCCATTGAAAATTTCTGGCACATTTTGTAGTACAAATTTCCATAACTGAGACCCTACACTGTTGACCAACTGACATTGTACGTCAAGCACAAATGGGAAATAATTCCATCTACAATCAATATTTAACAATTTGTCTCCTCACTTCCCAAATGCTTATTGAGTGTTGTTAAAAAAAGAAAGGCGATGTTTCCCAATGGGAAACCTGCCACTTTTTTCTTACATGTTGCAGATGTCAAATTCAAATTGAGTGAACATTTGCAACACCCCCCCCCCCCCCCCCCAAAAAAAAAAAAAAACACACAAAAAAACAAAACAAAAATACAAAAAGCAAAAACAGTTTAGCATTTTGAACATTAAATTTTGTATTTTTAGGTTATTCAATTGTATATAAGTTGAGCAGTATTTGCAATTCATTTAGTTCGTTTAGTATTTATTTACATTTTACCCAATGTAGTAGAGCAGTCAAAATTAATCAGTAAGCAATTGATTAGCAAATTAATTGACAACAATTTTAAGAATCAAAAAATCGTTTAGAGCCATTTTTTTTACTTAAAATTGTCCAAATCCTCTGATTTCAGCATATCAACAGTAATTGTTCACTGATTTCTCTAGTCCTTCATGAAATAAGACATTTGCAAACATCTGTTTTTATTTTGGACAACAATTACCGGACTGTTAACATAGTACAACATCGATTTTCTCTTACCGCCCCCCTTTTTTTTAAATCACTATATGAAGACGAAGTACGAAATAAACATTAATCACTGGTTAAGAAACAATAATCGGGGGGAAATGCTTTTGTAATTCATTTTAATGCAAAATTTAAATGAATCAAATTACTTGATTAATCGATTGAATAATGAATAGATTAATTGATTTTAAAAATATTCGATAGTGACAGCACTAACCCAATGCCTAAGCTTTTGCTTATCGAATTGGGGCTTGTAGATGAATCACGGAACTGTTGTTAATACCTTCGTGTGCCATGACACTGAAATGTCCATAAACATGGTCTTCAGCCAAATTACAAGCAACAAAGTCCGTTGTAATCTTAAAAGTGTGGTAATTCATTTAATTATTGCATGCTCTCTATTGACGCAGACTCTTCATGTAAGGACAAAGAGAAAGTGTAGAGGATGAGAAGATGTTTTTTAACCAAGATAAATTACTCAAAATCTACTGGGTGCTCCTCATTGATTATACATACAGGCTGGTCGACGGTCAGGTGGCTATCCGACAGTTTACTGCATGATTTTTGACAACTCTTGCGTGTTGGCGCCGCTTTGCTCTGTTTGTATGATGCCTGAGCGCTCTGTGTTCCGGCACCATGGTGTGCCATTCGTAGGCGTGCTGGCTTACAGAGTGCCGCAGGGATCCCGCTGCTGAACTGTAGTCGATGGCGGGGGTGGTTTAGGATTGCGGGGAGGGCTTTAGCGCCACTGTGAGTTGCAGCAGTGTGCTGGGCATCTGCCTTCCAGTCTTAAGGTGGCTTTCATCACAACAAAAAGGCTTGGGAAGCATGTTTGCATGTGATAGGTTTACTTTGCATCTTCTCTACTTAAAGCTATGACCAGCTACGGTTTTCTGTGAAATTGCTCCAGCTTCTTTATAAATCCACTGTAGATGAATAACTAAGCGCTGACAGTGATTCACTGTTTGGCTTAAAGAAAACGTCTGCTTTAGATGTAAACACGTGTACAACAGATGCATAAAAACCTGACTGTGAAATTTATTCGTTTAACAGCTTCCAACAGGATCTGTCCTTTGCAGTTGGAAAACAAATGCTGCTTTTGGCAGTTAATGAATCACTGACCTGAAAATATGGGATTAGATTAGAATGTTTAGTTTGATAAAAGAGAGTAGACTTGAGGCCAGGCTAATAGAGTTAGGCAATGGGCACTTGCCTTTATGAGTACATAATCCCTAGTGATGGAGTTGATAGGAGGTTAGGACGGCACATTGTGTCGTCAAACTTGTTTTAATTTGCAACTGGCGTCAAAACACACATTCACTTCCATCCATCCATTTTCCGAATGAATTGCTTGTGAGATTAAAGACATTGTATTACTGGAACTAACATTTTACTATTTTAAGGGTTAGTTACAGTTTGCCTTTGTACTTATCAAACTATTTCATTCTCAACTTCACTGTACAAATTCTTGGTAAAATATTGTGTAAAAGTGGAATGCATGAAGGCCAGAAGTATTATTTTGATTGCTGTTTGTTGGCTCTGAGGGCTACAGCTGAATTGGAAATGTAGGTTTACTGGGAAAAAAAAAAGTACCTATGATGTTTCTTGTCCAGAACATTGACGTGCAATTTTGCAGGAATTTTCTGGAATTCATTTTAACAATCAACTTTAATCTTGACGCTTGGGTAGTCTCAATATCATCATCCTTCATGTCTTCACTTGAATGGACACTATGTCACTATAAAAACTTATTTTTTCAACTTTGTTGTTGTTCACATTATCTCCCTCCCAACTAAGTGTTGCAGTTCAAAGCAACTTTGTTATTTTGTTGGTAAATATCAATCCTTTTCTTGACCTGTACAATGTAATCATCAAGTGTTTTGTTCACATTGCAGCCCCGGCCGATCAAGCGTCTCCTTTGACAATGAGATAGTCATGATGAACCATGTTTACAGAGAACGCTTTCCAAAGGTAAGCTTTAAATAAATCTTTTCATATTTTCATACAAATAGCTGTATTCATTAAATTAGTCAACCCAAACAAACCATCATAGGAGGTTCATCACCTGTATTAGCTAGGATGTGAGCCCAAGTAACACCAAGCATAAACCGACCTAATTCACCAATTATGCTCACAAGCATGAACTCATTAAACTCACCTTTTAGTGTTTATGCACAATAATAAATGCCAATAAAGACAAAATGTTACACCCAAGTATATTACACCTGCTATTCGTATCTGCATCTGACGATGTGCATACACAGATATGTCAGCAAAACAGGACATCTCAAATGGAGATGAAAAAAATCTATATCATTAAATTAAACCTAATATCACTAAATATCTTTAGGTAGGTTTCAGCAAATATGAGGATAGATACAAAAAATAAATAAATAAATTCTCCAGTTCAGTGTATTATCAGTCAAAATGTGTCAGTCATTGTTACGTGATCAACAATGATATGAAGCCACCCACTTTAATTCAGTGTTGACAGCCTTAATTGCTTCTCGATTTTAAAATGTGGCAATGGATTTTATGTGAATTTTCTTGCCTGCAGGCCACGGCCCAGATGGAGGAGAGATTGTTGGAAATTGTTACCCACTGTTCTCCAGACAGCTCCCTCCCGCTGGCTGATGGAGTGTTGGGTTTCATCCAGCACCAGTTGGTCGAGTTGGTCCGTGACTGTTTGGAGAAGTCCCAGAAAGGTCTGGTTACATCTCGCTACTTTGCTGAACTGCAGGAGAAGTTGGAAAAGCTGCTGCATGAGGTGAGGATGCAGTGTGTGTGAATTGGAAAAGGTAGAAGTATTGATCTTTACAAAAATCAGGACAATACTTCATGCATAAACTAATGAGCTCCCACATGTGAACCTTTCAGCCAGCCACTTGGCTGCAATGACATTATGAAAGGGCACTGAATAGAGCCTGACTGAGCAGGATGCAAGCCTGTTGCGCAATAATTTTCTGATGGCCAAAGGCACACAACACACTGACTTCTTAAAACTGTTAATGATGGCTCAGAGTTATGTTTGCTGCAGCATTGTAACACAATATGCTACATCATTTCTTGTTGTTGTGCAGAAGGCGGGGTACACCCTGAACTGGTTGCCAGCCAATCACAGATATTTGCATTAGGATTTATTTATTTATTTATTTATTTTTTAAATACATAGGGTGTCCTAGGGCTGCTCGAGTATAGAAAAAAAAAAAAATTCACGATTATTTTGGAAATTATTCAAAATGCGATTAATCAAACGATTATTTTTGTTTGTTTGTTTAAACATTTCAAAATATTAAGACCAATTAAAAAAAAATAGAAACACTATATTTATGTAAGTTCCTTTTGGACCAAACTATATTTATTATAATAAATATTTTGAATAATATATATATATATATATATATATATATATATATATATATTTTTTTTTTTATTAATTTATTTATTCATTTATTCATTTATTTATGTTGGCAGAAGCTTGAAGTTGGAATACAGCATGTGCACTGTGCAGTAGGACGATCATTTATTTTTTTTCGTACGAAACAAGAAAAAAAAATCACTAATTATGCAAGTTCCTTTTGGATGAAATTTTTTTTATTACATTAGTTATTTTAATATTTAAAGAAGGTGCAAAAGTATAAATTTAAACAACTCAAAAATTTGTATTACTCTTTTTCTACGATTATGCTGATTTTGTAATTGTGGACTGTAATAATTTAAATAATTGAATTTTGATTAATTGCACAGCCCTAGGGTGTCCCAAACCAAAAATTAAAAATGCACGATTTACAATAATTTGCACAGACCTTCTCAGGGCTTAACTCGGTTAATTATTCTTTCAATTCAGATGAAATCCATCAGAATTTATGTTTTTAAATTACCAGATTTTAAGATGTCAACAAATACATTTTGTGTGTTCCTGATATTATGATGGGAATAATAGCAAGCTCTGGGTCTCGCTGAAGACATTGATAGGGTCTATAAAACTGTATTACTTTAACTAAGAAGGAAGAAATATTCCCGACAAGTAATTCAGATTCTGGCTCGAATTTCTTTTGCTGATTGATGCAGACGTCACCCATCCAGACATTTGTTTTTTTTTGTATAAAATTATCTGACACATGAGGCAGCATCTGCCTTCACATTTCTTTGAACGCGGTACCCATCTGCTTGTAATACGTCTGTATACAATTTTTAACAGTTAAAAAAAAAAAAGAGAGAGAGATAAAGCGTAGTAATGGTTTAGTTATCTCTCAATTTTTTCCACTTTAAATTATTATACTTTTTTATGCAGTGTTTTCCGTCTTGATCGTTTAGTCATTCAGTGTAAAGCTCTATATAAATAAACTTGACATTTTTCTGTCCCTGCTCCCCTGCTGTTTTCCAGGCCTACGAGCGCTCGGAAAGTGAGGAGGTGACTGTCATCATCCAGCTGGTGAGGAAAATCCTGATCATAATCTCTCGGCCGGCTCGCCTCCTCGAGTGTCTGGTAAGCAGAATGTCTCGTCCTGATTGAAAATTATGCAATTTTGAAACAGGGTGACGTGAGCTCATAGTAAAGTTGTTTCAAATTTTAATGTGAATATTTTGTCAGAATGGGAAGAGGTAAATTGTGCTCACTATTTAATATCTGAAAATGATTTGTCCATGATGTGATGATATTTTGCTTAAAGAACATAATCTACATAAAAGCCCCTCTATTTATTTACGCATATTCTTGCTATGAGTTAATGAGAAGTTGATTCCTTTTGCAGGAGTTTGATCCGGAAGAGTTCTACCACCTGCTTGAGGCAGCAGAAGGTCACGCCAAAGTCGGCCAGGGAATCAAATCGGACATCCCTCGATACATCATCAGCCAGCTGGGTTTGACACGAAACCCTTTAGAGGGTAAAGAATTTCTCCCACTTAAATAGCTAAACCTCATTAATTGGCAGAGAATGTGTCCCTGGTTTTGCTTTGATTCTAAACATTATAGGTATCTACTGCACCAACTATAAAATGCATGTGACTAGTTCAATAACAAATGTGTTAGTGTTGCTATGGCAATAAGAAAATCATGGCGGTCATTTTCTTAAATAATTGGTACCACATAAGACTGAAGGACAGCACAAGTATGGCACGCACGCCACAGGGCATGAGTGTTGTTTGTTGTAATTTTCCAATTTCTTTTATTTTCTGGTAGACATGGTGCAGCTTCAACAATACGATTGCAGCCCCTCAGTGTCTGTTGAGCCAGATGTGGAGGTGACAGTCTTTCTATAATCTCTTGTTTCTTTATTTCTATGTTCTGTGTCTTCTGTGTCAATAATTGTGGCTAGATTAGAAATTAAGGAATAATGTTTTGATTAACTGTATAGTCATAGAAATAGACAATATGCAAATACATTTGCTTAGTAATAGCATTAATTTAAATTTCATAGCTTAATTCATTCAAGCCCAAAAACGTGTAAAAACGTTTTTAATAATTTGTCATTCACTCCCAAAAACGTGTTTACACTTTTTTTTTTTTTTTTTTTTTTTTAAATATGCAAGAGCATACAGAATGCTTTGATGGAGCTTCTGACATGAAGAGGTGGCTTAAAGCAATGGTAGTTATTAAAAACATGGGGGGCAGCAGAGTATAAGAGATCAGCCAGGGCCATGTTGCAACAAGCTAGGTTTGTCAGTTTTTTCACCAGGAATGTGAATATTGATGAAACTTAGCTGTATTCTAATGCCTAATGGCTGCAAAATGGAAACAGATTCAAATATATTTTTTTCCTGTTGAAAGTAGAGACTAATCTTTCTTTTTGTAGGTTCCATTTTTTATAGCAATAGAACACAATATTCTGTCGGCCTTGCAAAATCTGTCAAAAGGGGTTTCTTCAATGAAAATGGCTGGGAATCAATTAGTTAAATGTCAAGTTTGTCAGCATGTTCTATTGGCAAGTGCTTCATAGGTTAATTTTGCATAATATTAGATGCTGTGAAACTGACGAAGTGTACTACAATGTGCTTCATTTTCTGTTTTCACTGTAGAATAAAACCCCACAGGCAGTGACCCCAACACGGCGCAAACCTCTCGAGAGTGATTTTGAGACAATTAAACTCATCAGTAATGGGGCTTATGGGTAAGGAAAGATTTCCATTGTTTCTGCTTCCTGTTGATTCTCTTGGTAATGTTCCATCGCTCTTGTAAAACTGAACAATCTTGCATAAACATTGTCAACTGGCAATAGAGTGCATCCATGTGTTCATTATATAAATGTCTAAGAGTGTTTCCCAATCTTTGGCACTCATTTGACATTAGAAACCTCATGGCACACTACCAAACACATTTTATTGAAATAATTCACAAATTGACTTAGTGTGACATCAAAGAAGTGGTACAGTCATTGTGGGGAAAAAGCCTAATGTGGAACATGTGGTGTTTTGACAGGGCTGTTTATCTGGTCCGCCACAAGGAGACTCGTCAGCGGTTTGCCATGAAAAAGATCAATCGTCAAAACCTTGTCTTGAGGAACCAGATTCAGCAGGCGTTTGTGGAGAGAGACATCCTGACGTTTGCAGAGAACCCCTTCGTTGTGTCCATGTTTTGTTCTTTCGAAACAAGACGCCACCTCTGCATGGTCATGGAGTATGTGGAGGGTAAGCTGAAAGGAGACAAAATTGTACCTTAGGACATTAAGATAAATGTTCAGTGTTCAGACTTCCATCTTGCCAATTAACTTGAATATATAGTCAATTACCATTTAGTTTTAATCTTTATTTTTTCTCTTTCGTTTTTTATTTTTCTTTTTCTTTTATTTTTATTTTTTTTTAAAGGTGGTGATTGCGCCAACTTGCTGAAGAACATGGGTCCACTACCTGTAGAAATGACAAGGATGTATTTTGCCGAAACTGTCCTGGCCCTGGAGTACCTTCACAATTACGGCATAGTGCACCGAGACCTTAAACCTGACAAGTGAGAACCAAAAACAAATTCGGAACATGCTGTGTTGACTATTTTTCCATCAAATCACTTACTGTTAGCCATCTGTGACATCAATCACAGTTTTATATAATAACACAATGGAATATCCATTTCTGTACTAATAATGGCATTCACTCATCCACCATTTTAAGAAAAAATATGTTGTAATTTAACACAAAACAACAGCTCCAAATAATTTTGGTGCTATACTGGCTTGTAATAGGGTCGACAGGGTCAGATCACCTACTTATGTACTTGATATTGTTAGACCAGCCTTGTGAGTTCTGTTGATGTCCAGTGTGTACATTAGTTGTTTTGTTTTGTTTTTTGCCACTTCCATTTACTTAACCCTGAAGTTTACTATAATATTCAACAGATATTGGATCTTTAGCACATAATTCATGTATTATGTAATTTACAATACAAGGTTGTGCCGTCTGGAGCAAGGGTTATGCATTCCAGAAAATCTTTTAAAACAATTGGCTGCAGCGTTATCTAGGATAGATAATTCAGAATATTTGTACTGTATGTCACGAACACAGTAGTCACCGCATCAACACATCAACATTGACTCCTTTAATCCACTTCTTTGGACTAATTAGTTAAACGTAGTGTTTGTTTTCTCCCTCCTAACAGTTTGCTCATCACATCCATGGGCCACATTAAGTTAACAGACTTTGGCCTGTCAAAAATTGGCCTGATGAACATGACCACCAACCTTTATGAGGGTCACATGGAGAAAGATACAAGAGAGTTTGTTGACAAACAGGTAACACTGTGACCGATTTGAGACTTTTTTTTATTTTATTTTTTTAAATGTTCTAATTGCTTGGTGGTGTCTTGCTTGTTCAGGTGTGTGGTACTCCCGAGTACATTGCCCCAGAGGTGATTCTCAGGCAGGGATACGGGAAGCCAGTAGACTGGTGGGCAATGGGAATCATCCTCTATGAGTTCCTGGTTGGCTGTGTGCCATTCTTTGGCGACACTCCAGAAGAGCTTTTTGGCCAAGTTGTCAGTGGTGAGATTAAATATGTAGAGAAAAATGTTGGGTTGACTTCCCCTTTGATGTGTTTATTGTGGCAAAATGAAGAAAATGTAATCAACCCATAGTAAAATACAACACACAAAGTTTGTTTTATGAATTGTGGTGTTGTGACAGACAAAACACTGCTTGAAACGTATGATTCTCGTTATTGTAATTTGCAGATGATATCATTTGGCCTGAAGGAGACGATGCCTTACCGATGGACGCTCAGGACATGATCACCCATCTCCTCAAGCAAAGCCCCCTAGAAAGACTGGGAACTGGTACTACTGAGTTTTTGCACATTATTACATAAAGCAGACCGTGTACTGCTCAACCGCAAAATTGTTGATCTCATTCTGCGGCTGTAGGTGGGGCCTCAGAGGTCAAACAGCACGCCTTCTTCGTGGGCTTGGACTGGAATGGACTCTTACGACAGAAAGCTGAATTCATCCCTCAGCTTGATGCAGAAGACGACACAAGCTACTTTGACAGTAAACCGCATTTGAGATTATGTGAAACATATTTTTTCATGCTAAAAATAATCCTCTCAGTTGAGCAGAAAACGTGTGAACACCAGCATGTTATTTTGCATCTGTTTTCAGCTCGATCCGAGCGCTATCATCATCTGGCGTCTGATGAGGACGAGGAAACCAATGATGAGGAGTCTTCCCTGGAAATCAGGCAGTTTTCCTCCTGGTCGCATCGTTTCAGCAAGGTAATGAAGCCAAAGCAAGACCATTGCAGAGATTTAACAAATTTTCAGGAATGCAATTCAAAACATTATATTGGTGTTCTGCTTCAGGCTTCACCAACAAACGTGGGTGTGTGTTGCCTGTTTTTCCAGGTTTACAGCAGCACGGAACATTTAGCTACACCATCCAATTTGAGCTTTTCATCTGATCGCAGTCACAGTGAGGACAAAGAGGACCGCGTAGATGTTGGTGGGCTTAGTCCCTCGACAGGTCCAGCAGAGGGCGTTCTGGAGCCCAGACTCCCAGGACGCATGGCCAGGTAGCCTGCCGACACACACACAGGCCTCTATTTTCGTTCCCAGCGCAAGTCTGTTTCAAAGTGCTGTCGAACTGTGCACATTGGTGGAGTTTTCTTTCTTGTGGTCTTTTTGTAGATTTTGTGCCAGTAGTACTGCGCAATGTGGGTACTTGACTTGACTTTACTTGACTAAAAATAATTGACCTGTTTTTTAGTGCAGCCAAATCTTGTTAAGTAAAATATTTTGCAGCTATATGTTGAGTCGCTGTCATTCTTTGTCATCTGAAACTACACTATGCAAATTGAGACAACTATCCATGAGCAAATAGGGTAAGCTGTATCTCCCACCAAAAAATGTGCGACCATAACCTGTGTGGTGCGACCAAATGAAAAAGTTGGTAGCACCAGTGCTACCAGTGTAAAGGTTAGTGTAGAGCCCTGAATATTTTTTTTGTTTGCACTATTTGGCACCAGAGTGCTGACTTTTAATTTTGATTTGAGATTTGCACAATAAATGTTATCCAAAATAAATTTGTTGTTTTATAATTTTTTTTTAATCCATATAGTTTCTATAAAGGACTATGTAAACCAGTTAGCAAATTATTTATTTTAAAAAAATCACTTAATTCTATACCATGATATATACCGTCCTGCAATTGGCTGGCACCCAGTCCACGGTGTCCCCCGCCTACTGTCCAAAGCCAGCTGAGATAGGCTCCAGCACCTCCGCGACCCTTGTGAGGAATAAGCAGTCAAGAAAATGGATGGATGGATATATGCCATTACCGTGAATGGATGCAGTTTATACCGTGATATGAATTTTGGGCCATATCGCCCAGCCCTGGTTTTATTATTGACACATAAATCTATGCAATAACCTTACGTCATAAAATGTGTTGATAAGATTATACTATGGACTTGTCTATTTTTTTTAAAATAATTGATAGATTAATAGGTAATCAGTAATTTTTTTTCTGCCAAAAATCTGTATTGGCATTGGTCTTAAAAATAAATAAATAAATAACTAAATAAAAAAAAATAAAAAAAATGCATATCCGTCGGGCCCTACTCCCAATGTGCAAAAGTTGTTGATTCAGATATAAATATTAAAGTTCTCTCTACTGACTTTACTTTTCACTATTCTCTCTTGTTGGTAAATACAGTATTGCAGTATTTGCAAAGACTGTCTTCTGCAAATCTATTCTCTTGCTGTGATACGTAGGACACAAGATAACCTTGTTAGACTGATTAAATCATACCCACAAAAAAAACAAAAACAAAACTACAGGGTTGGGTTCAGTAGTCTTATCTTTCCGTTAACCTGTCGAACTGGTGTTTTGTAGCCTTTGCCCCCGGGCATCACCCAATACCTCCCATTCTGAGAGGAGCACCAGTCCCCTGGTGATGAGCAGCACCCACAGCCTGGAGATGACACCCCGCTTTGCAGTCTCAACAGATGATGAGGGTAAATATAAACTAACAGTTGAGTAGTCGTAGAGCTTCGCTTTGTTAATAGTCTATCCACTTAAATTGTTCTCTTACGTGCAGCTGAAGTTGTTGTTTCCAAACTTCGGAGGATCAGGATCCGCAGCAACAGCACAGGGGCCAAACACTCATCCCCCAAAGAGCCAGCTGGCCCACGACGTTTTGGTAACCAACTGGAGACACCGGACAGACAGAGGCTTCCATGTGGAGGCAAAGTTCCCAAGTCTGCCTCTGTTTCAGCTCTGTCACTCATCATTACCACAGGTTAAAAAAAAAGAAAGAAAAAAAACAGTATCTTGTCCCACAGTTCTTACAAGAGCTTCTCACATTTTGGCAATCTGCTCTGATTTTTGTTACAGATGACTCCCCCAGTGGCCTCCAGCCTAGTCCCATCTCCCCAAGGTCTCTGTCCTCCAACCCCTCCTCTCGTGACTCCTCCCCCAGCCGGGACCTGTCCCTCAGTCCCGGTAGCCTGAAGCCGCCCATCATCGTTCACACTTCGGGCAAGAAGTATGGCTTCACAATGCAAGCCATCCGCGTCTACATGGGCGACAGCGATGTCTACACGGTGCATCACATGGTGTCGGTGGGTGCGCTTATCAATGACCCTTTAGGAGAGCTGGGGATTAAAAAATGTTTTAATTATCCTCTTCTTTTTTTTTTTTTTTTTTAAATACATTCACCATTGTTTTGTAACAGAGCGTGGATGAGGGCAGTCCAGCCTACCAAGCAGGGTTGCGTACCGGAGATCTCATCACTCACGTGAACGGAGAGTCCGTCCAAGGCCTGGTTCATACCGAGATGATTGAACTACTGTTGAAGGTATAATGCACCTTGAGATAGGTTGTTGGAAAATTCTTCTTAAGGGCCTAACTGTCACATCTCAGTGTGAACTTTAGTGCCACCACGTGAAATAAGTTTGTAGATGACAGATGGCGATAATACAAAAAAGAATGTAGTCATGTGGATAGATAATGTTTACAAGTAGATAGGTGGATGCCATGTTGGCTCTGTGTGCTGACCTGTAATTAAAGTGAATGGAAAAAAAAAATCCAGATATTACCTAGCAGAGGAAAAGAAAAGGCAGCCCTCCCTTATTTCTGCCTAGAGAAGTCTAACAATAGACTACAAATGAAAAAAATCTTTCTGCTAAATCTGATGAAAGCATCTCTTCATGTTTTTTGATATTTATTAATGTATGCACACATTGTCAATGAACTAAAAAATATACAGTATATATATTATATATAGACCATCAGGCCTTTGGTAAAAAAAAATATATATATATATACAAATGATACACCATTATATCTTATGATGGGTGTTTGTTTGTTTATATTATTGATATACCATATACAGTGTTCCCTCGTTTATCGCGGCTGTTCCATTCTAAAAACTACCCACAACAATGGAAATCAGCATTAATTTAAAAAAAAAAAATAAAAAAAAATTACCGTTAATTTCATATATTTATATATATTTGAATTTTACTTTTTTATTTATCAGATGTTTTTTCATTTTGGTGTGATTTTTAACTTAATATGAATGCTTTTTCAATCATCATTTGTTTTTTTCCCATTTGCAGTCTTTTTTTCCATTAAAAGTATGATTTTTTTATTTTATTTTTTATTTACTTATTATACAGCACAGTATATATTTTCTATCTCCGGAATGCAATGCTGTGGACAGACACCGTTGGAAAAGTCTCGTCGAGACGGATCCGCGGATGCCCGTATGTCCCCGGTCGGACTTAGGGTTCAAGATATACGGCCGCGCAAAGACCAAAAAAAAAATAAACAAACCAAAAAGCATGTTGTCAGAAATCCACGAAATAGCAAGGCCGCAAAAGATGATCCCGTGATAAATGAGAGAAGACTGTATTGTTATCTCACACAGCTCTAATTTTATTACTGTCCTGTATTGGTCTTAACTACAAAACACTTGTATACAGTTCAGGTCATGGTAAATGGTGCCTTCTAATTTTTTATTTTGCATTTAGACTGAGGCTCACTCTTTAGTCTCATGCAATGGTATTTACAGAGTGGCAGCAAGGTGGCGCTCCAGACCATAGCGCTTGAGAACACGTCCATCAAAGTTGGTCCAGCTCGAAAGACCAAACACAAAGGAAAGATGGCCCGTCGCAGCAAGAGGAGCAGAAGGAGAGATAACTATGATAGGTAGGCTTTGGCCTCCTTAAAGCACATTCCTGTTATAGTTCAGAATGGGTAGGTCACACTTTGCTACATTTTTTTTTTTAGCTGTAGATGTGTGGTGATCTAGAAAATTGGTTAATTTTGATCTTAATTTTAATTTACTTAGACAAAAATATATTGATGTAGATTAAATTATAACTTGAAAACATTGGAAGGCTTTGCATGTAGGACATTTCTCACTGTGCTGGACTCCTGGTCATCCTGCAGGAGACGCAGCATCTTGAAGAAGTTATCGAAGCAGAGCACCGTCATGCACAGCAGTCGCAGCTTCTCGTCAGGTCTCCATCACTCCGTTTCCTCTAGTGAGAGTCTTCCAGGGTCCCCGACACACAGCCTCTCTCCGGGACCCTCCACGCCCTGCCGAAGCCCTGCGCCCGACCAT
Source organism: Festucalex cinctus (assembly GCF_051991245.1). Taxonomy (NCBI): domain Eukaryota; kingdom Metazoa; phylum Chordata; class Actinopteri; order Syngnathiformes; family Syngnathidae; genus Festucalex; species Festucalex cinctus. Next base: position 12,304,744 of record NC_135420.1, read on the forward strand.
CAGGCCTTTGGTAAGCCTGCTGTGCATATTCAAATTATCTTTCCAAATTGTTTTAAATTTTGTTGTATTTTAGAAATCTCAAAAACATGCGTAATAAAATGCGTAATATTAAGGCCAGGAGCGCGCAAACGCATTTCTCCCCTTAAAGCCGGAGGAGCGGATAAGTCATTTTGTTTTGTTTTGACCAATTCTTGGTCTCTTAGCCGATGAATGCACCTGAATATCCAGTACCCAATAGGGGTGTTAACATAAATCGATTCGGCAATATATCGCGATATTACAGCACGCAATTCTCAAATCGATTCAATAGGTGGGCGAATCGATTTTTAAACATCCATTTTTGATGGAAAAAATATTCAACAGAACGTCTTACTTATGGTTAGAGTTCACACCTTAAGCATGGAAAATTGTTATATTAATGGAACATTAAGCCTTAATATTTTATTTCAATGCTGTTCAAGCTGAAACTGTCTGTTAAATACAGTGGCTCACATTTCTAAGGCTGAAGTTTCAGATAAATAATACATTTTCAAATAAATCTTCATATCGAGATTAATCGGTATCGAATCGTGACCTATGAATCATGATACGATTCGAATCGTCAGGTACTAGGCAATTCACACCCCTACTAATCGTTATTAAACGTTTTTGGCGGTCAAAGAGATAATGGATTAAAATAGTTAAAACTCTGGAATTGTGCGTTAGCTTGAAACAATATTGGGAATGTTTTGAAATGGTATTAATTTTAACATAAGGATTTCTGTATGTCTTTCCTGCTTTCCAGATAACTCTCCTCAGAGCACGTCTCCTTGTTCCAGTTCTCCAAGTTCCCCTGCCGCACACATCCGACCCAGCTCTCTGCACGGTTTGGGTTCCAAGCTCAGCACACAGCGTTACACCAAGTTGGGCCGGCGGAAGTCCACCAGCAACATCCCGCCTTCACCTCTCGCCTGCTCCTCATCCTCCGCTCAGCCGCTTTCTCCACAGCGCTCCCCCTCACCGCTGCCGGGTTTTGCCAAAACACTTCACCCCTTCCATGGCAAAACGCTGTCACCGCCGACCATTGTTCGACACATTGTACGGCCCCGCAGTGCAGAACCACCTCGGTCTCCTCTCCTCAAGAGGGTCCAGTCAGCTGAGAAACTCTCTGGTATGTATCACGCTGATAAGAAGTCGTACACCCCCCGAAGGCACACCCTGGAAGTTCCCTTTTACAGTGAAGGGGAGCTACATGTTGACTCCGAAGCAGAGGGGGGCTTTGCTGGTGCTCACCAGGGGGTCGACCACTCCAGACTCTGCGGCTACTTGGGCGGCCAAAGGATGTGGGACTCCGGGCCGGAGCGATCCGAGCAACTGGTCGTGATGCGGAAGCTCAACCTCTCGGAGCGTCGCGACTCCTTTAAAAAGCAGGAGGCAGTGCAGGAGGTGAGCTTTGACGAGCCCGAGGAGAAAACGAGCGCCGCGACCGCCCCGGGGGCTCAACAAACGCCAGCCCAGAAACAGCTGCAACACAGGACCACTTGGCGGGCCGAGGCCGGGTCGCAAAACAGCGAGGAGACGGAGCTGCAGGTGCCCACGGTGAGGAGGTTCACCCTCGTGCCGCAGATCGCCGTGCAGGGCTCGACGGAAAGCGAGGAGCAGGATGAGTGGGAGCCGTGTTCAGACGGCGAGGAGGCCCAGCAGGAGATCACCGTCACTTCATCTCAGACACAGAAGCAGGCGGTTTCTTGTCAGGAACAAGACGCATCCAGTTCCAGCCAAGTCGGGGCGTCAGCTGAAAAGGCCGAATGCAGACAGGAGACGCCACAAAAAGCACATGCGAAAAAGTGACCGCTGCACTGGGAAAGGTGAAAAAGTGACAGATTTTACTTGAATTTTGTACTGTACATATTTGCTATGTAGACCCGCTGGTCGTATTTATTAGAACTGTAAAGCACGGTGCGTTATTAAGCGGAAGTCTACCCAAAAATTTCTTTACAATAATATGTTGTATGTGCCACCGCTAGTCTAAACGCAATACTCTGATTAATAATGCATTTGTGGAATATGAGCAAAATCCTCCCATTTTTATCTATATCAAGGGTGGCCATTTTGTCACTTGCTGTCCACTGAAAATGACATCACAATTGCTGAGCTAAATGACAATCACGGTTTAGCTTCATAAAACAAGCGAGTCGTGATTGGTCCTTTCCTGAGCAACTGTGATGTCATTTTCAGTCCTTAGCAAGTGACAAAATGGCCACCACGGGTGGATTTTGCTGCTTAATTCATACTCCACTAAAGCAATATTGATCAGAATGCCGTGTTTATATTAGTGGGGCTGCATATTATTGTAAATAATATTTTAAGGTCGCCTTCCATTTTAAGTGGGAGGGAAGTTCTCAATGGTTGAACAGCCAAGGCTCAACTTTTTGTATCCATAAGATGTGCGTTTTGCCTATGTGACTGGTTGTTATTTTATTTTATTTTTTTTTTTTTTATAAATGTCTATATTTTTAAATAAATTGCTGTGGTACCAAGTGATTTGATAATGCTGGGAATTGTTATTGACCAAAATGTGCTAGAAATTGTTTGAGAATGTTAGGTTTTTTTTTTTTTTTCTCTCTGCTCTCTCTGTCCCCCCCCCCCCCCCCCCCCCCCCCCCAAAAAAAAAAAAAACTTCCAGTAGTAACACCTGTCTAAGCACCCAGGGCCTTTTTAGCCTCGTGTCCACACTGTAACATGGTGGATGTTTTTCTATGCATACATAAGGTACGGAAGTCATCCCTGCTTTTGCTTTGGATTCCCAAAACACAACACAACAGCATACCTTGCCGTCACTCGACTGCAAAATCCAAAATTAACAAAGAACTGGAAAACTGTTTACAGTGTTACACTTGTTAAAAACACCTAAATGAAGTTTGTCTACTAAGACAAAAGTAAAAGAATGTAGCTTAAATTAGTCATCTGACTATTGTATCTTTGTTTTGTCCCACTAGCAGACATTCAAGTTAAAATACTGACCATGTTAGTGTGAATTCATGGTCATATTTTTTGTGTGTATGTAAAACCAATCTGATGGAGTCCTGTGCTCAAAGCCATATCTTTTGAATTAGCTCATCTGTGCTGTTTGCTATCCAAACACATTAGATGTCCTGATGTTTGAATGTGTTCAATGCAAAGCATCGTGTGTTTGACACGAGCAACCTTCAACAGCCAAATTGAAGTCCATGTCTTCTTTGCAGCCGCGAGTTACGAGAGGCTTTTGTTAGCTTAAAACATTGTATAGTTGTTGTTTTTTTTCCTCTTGTGTTCAACCAATAATGCTGAAAGTGTTGCTTTTGTATCTTTATTCACACAAGCAAGTGTGATTCCCCTTACCTGTTCCTACTTCATTAACAGTGCTAAAGTTTACAGCATGGGTGGGAGTGCACTAATGTGTTCATTTTGTACTTTCAGCTGAATGTGGAAGGTAATTAGAAATGTTCGATTTGAAACCAGGGCTTGTTAACATTTTGTATTTGTATTTTAGTATAAATGTTGCATATTTTTGTAAGGACTGTATGTTTAAAAGGACGTGAGACGCACAAGGACAATGAGAAGTTGCACAAGCAGTTCACAAAGTCTGCCATGAGGAATGTTGCCTGTAATTCAGCGCAGTGTTTCATGATTTGCTCTTAAATTTACTCCCCCAAACGCCTCAAGTACTGTGGTGTACTTTAGTCTGAATAGATTTAAATACTCAACTTTGAGTGTACTCACACCAAAGCTGATGCACCAGTGTTTGGTAGCTTCTTTTTTTTTTCCTTCTTCTTTTCCTGCAAAGACTCATAAACGTGTTCTTTCCCCTCATCACAAACCTGATTTGTGTAAATGTGTGGTGGAATTGTTTACAGCAAACCTGATATGTACTGTACAGATCTATACTCTTGGATCCATTATGAAACTACCCTTTTTCATACCTTAAATGACATTTACAATAGCATACGTTCTGTAATTTTTTTTTTCTTTTTTTCAAATACAGGAAGCTAAATGCATAACCAGCCAGCTAAATGACTTGTGCTCTGTTTACAGGCGCTTATAGAACAGGATCAATGTTTTTTTTTGTTTTTTTTTTAATGATTTGATTTCTGGAAAGGGAGTGTTCTTTTGTCTTATAATGTGTATGAGCAGTTAGACTGCATCAATTGTGACAGCTTTAGTAATAAAGCATTACAACTCAGTGATTAAGGCTTCAGACACAAGATTAAAGCAATAAACTGCACCGCTAACAAATTTGATCAAAAATAGGGATATAACATGATGAAAAAAACTAAAGTTAATGATGAAGTTAGCTCGTTGAAGACAGTTCCAAAGGATGACACTTAAAAACTAATGCATCAATGTTGGTTTTTTAAGATGCAAAAACATGGTGTCTAGTTTTTACTTTTCCAATCCCACATGATAATTGTGTTCTCAAGGCCTTTGTTCTTCAGGTGGGTCTTGTGGTTAAAGGGGAGGTCAAGTAAAAAAAATAATAAAAAATCTTTACAATCAAACAGAAAAATCCACCTGCTTTAATCCATCTCACGGGGTTGCCAACAAGTAGTTACCCCCAACGAAACGGTGATGTCATGGAAATAGGTCAGAAAGCACATGATTATTTTCAGAATTAAAGTGGCACATGGTGGTAAATGTGCACGTTTTCTCCTGTGGACTTTTATGTTCAGTGCATGCTGCATGAAACAAGCACACATCTGTAATACTTGATTGCATGGTATATTGGCGGTGTCGCCCGGTACTGTGTATTCTTGTGAAAAATAAAATTTGTATTCCTCTTCGACCAAATCTGTTGTGTTCCACCTATTTTTTTTTATTTTTAAATTTAGAAACTTTGGCCGGATCCACTCAAAACTGATTTTAATATAATTATTTAATATCTTATGTCAGTGTAACCCGTACTCTGTTTAATCATTCAAAATAAAATCACAACACGAGACAATATATCGATTTAAAAAAAAAAAAAAAAAAGATCAGCGTACTAGTGGAATGATTTCTTACTGGTAGCTTTTTTTGTGTGCCACTTTTGGTCTAGAACAAAATTAAATTTCAGCTACTGACGCACTAGTAACCCTAACGCCCAACTGTTATGCATTTTTCACGCAGTTTTTCACTCACTAGTAATATAAAATAATTATGTAGTTGTGTTAGTACAGTTGTATGCCAAGCTTGCCCTCTAGGTGTGGACAATTCAATATGTTTTAGCATTTATTTGACACCCTATGACAACTACAGGTAAATTAATTTAAAACGTCGCTGTGTGGAAGACCATCCCCGTCAGTTCAAAAACAAACAAACAACCCAAAAAAATCGGGAGACGGACAAAAATCACTGATGATTAGTAATTCAGGCAAGTGAAGGTGCTGTAGTTTACTAACCGGGCCGCAAGGTGTCAGTAGTGAGCTGAGAAAGGCGCTTACTGAACAGAAGAAGCTGCGTGTCCTTCATAACAGCAAACATGGCGACTGCAACGAAAATTATTCAAAGGCTTCGAAATTTTCTGTCAGGAGTAAGTGATTGAAACATCATCTCTACGAGGACAACAATACACAACATACCTTTGAAATATACCGATGTATGATGCTTGACAAATTGAATTAGCCTGCAAATGCAGGTGTCTGTTTCAGCCAGCTTCAGAGCAAAATAGTGAAGCGACAACAAAAACAAGCTCTTGGGACTGTTTTAACGTGGTGCTGCTTTGTGTGTGTGTGTGTGTGTGTGTGTGTTTTTTTTTTTTTTTACACAGCATGAGCTTCAAGGTAAACTCCAGCTGCGGTATCAAGAGGTAGCAAAGAGGTGAGTTTAAAAATCTGGTGAAATTACGTCAAGGCAATGAACCAACCATTGTGTGTAGGGAGACAAGTAGCCTACCATTGTTAGGAGTCTCTCAAAAAGTTAATGTGCCTTTCACTTCCTGGGTTCATTAACATGACGATCATCTCCTCATGAGGTTGCTGTTGTGTTTAGTGGTTTACATTTTTTTTTTAAATGACCTAGGGGTTTTCATAAAAATATTAACTGTAAACGACTTGACATGACTACTGCATTAGTGGTTGTTTAAGGGAAGTATGACTTGTCTTTCTCCTGTAGGACGCAGCCTCCACCTAAATTGGCCGTTGGGCCGAGCCACAAGTTTGCTGACAACTACTATTTCACCAGAGATGGACGAAGAGAATCTATGTCCCCCACAGTTGTCATGTCCTCACAGAAGGCGCTCACTGCCGGCAGGTAAACGACTCAAACCTCCAAAGCTCTTTTTTTTGTCCTCTACAGTAATAAATAGACATTTGTTCATGCAAGAAAGGTTTCTCTGTTGCGTAATAAACCTTCTACAACCCTAAAATAAAGCTACCCTTTCAAAGGTGTTTAGAAAAGCTGAAGGTGAGCTTTTTAATATTCTACAGTAAACTGTCATACAACATAAAAAATATTTGACCACTCTAAAACAACTTAAAAGTGATACGTTGCTGGCTGCTAACAGTCTACAGTGATGCTTTGCCATCGGCATGGCTCAGTGGTAGAGCGGTCATCATCCAAACCGAAGGTTGTGGGGTCGATCCTCAACTCTGACCATGTCAAGGTGCAAGGCAACTTGCAAGCACTTTGAGCGCCATATGGTGTAGAATAGATAAAAGCGCAACATAAGTGCACTCAATTTATAATATTTGCAAAATTTATCTTCCTTGTTCTCTCAAATTGGCATTATACAATTTTATACATACAGTTATACAATGTACACGATTGCACAATATAAAGCATCAGAAGTACTTGAGGGCCAGTCAGAACATGTGGATGGGCCATATAATTCTCAGATCTATTTAGAGAACGCTAGACAAGTTATTGTCTTTACTTGTCTTCCAGCCAAGCTGCTGCACCAGCAAAGCCTCCAGTGACTCCCGGTGCGGTGTACAAGCAACCAGAGCTCTCCACAGACCAACCGTACCTCTGAGCTTGAACAAAAAGGCTTTTCAAGCATTATCGACTTATCCACCCCCACAACTCCCGCAGAGATCTAATAAGTCTTGTGGTTGTACATTAGAAATTTATAAATAAAACTGAGTTCATTGTTTCAATGCATTTGTATGTGTCATCCACTGCTTCCACTGCAAATTATTGTGTACACAACATGTAATGCACTTTTAGTGTCGATGACATTGAAACTGCAATTTAACTGGTTAACCCTGATTGGGACTTAATCTACTTGTGTGTACTATATATACAAAACATTTAAAGAAAAAAACAAAACAAAACAAAAAAACGTCATCTATTACAGATTACAGTAGTTTGTTTTCTGAAATAAATGGTTTGCATTCATGACACTATAGTGAATTATACCCAAGATGAAGAAATGCTTCTTTGGAAAAAGATAAACCCAGCTGGGTTCCGGTTATACTCTTATGCACAGGATGTTAGAGATGAAAAGTCAAATAGAAAATAAACATGAATTAACTGACGCCATACTTTGAGGGCATGCTGTCAGAATACTGAACACAAATAATGCAAGTTAATGATTTAACTGTCGATATGTGGAAGGTACAAGTGTATAGAAATAGCCCGGGGGAAATAGAATAGGAAGATAATGTAAAAACTATTGCCCTGCGATTGGCTGGCAACCAGTCCAGGGTGTCCCCCACCTACTGCCCAGAGCCAGCTGAGATAGTCGCCAGCACCCCCCGCGACCCTTGTGAGGAATAAGCGGTCAAGAAAATGGATGGATGTAAAAACTATCCATCCATCCATCCATTTTCTTGACCGCTTATTCCTCACAAGGGTCGCGGGGGCTGCTGGCGCCTATCTCAGCTGGCTCTGGGCAGTAGGCGGGGGACACCCTGGACTGGTTGCCAACCAATCGCAGGGCACACAGAGACGAACAATCACCCACACTCACACCTAGGGACAATTCGGAGCGCCCAATTAACCTGCCATGCATGTCTTTGGAATGTGGGAGGAGACCGGAGTACCCGGAGAAGACCCACGCGGGCACGGGGAGAACATGCAAACTCCACCCAGGAAGGTCCAAGCCTGGACTCGAACCGGAGACCTCAGAACTGGGAAGCGGACGTGCTAACCACTCGACTACCGTGCCGCCCTGTAAAAACTATGTAAGACTAAATTATGCAAAACAAATAACAGGAACAATGGAATAGTCAGTGTTAAAATAGAAGCGGGGCACACATTTTAAATGTAAAAATAAAAACTGTATGGGATGGGTTATGTTACTGCAGTGCATAGATTGTATTCCATGCAGGCTATCGATACAACAAAGCTGATGATACAAATGTAATTCCATTATATTGTGTTTCAATTAGTTTGCGATGATGGCCACTGGCGCAGCAATATGGGTTATCTCGATCCATCCATTTTCTTGAATCATTTTTTGTAGTAAGTTACTGAAAGTAACAGAAGCGTTTTGAATGCTATTTCCGGTTGCGTGCGTGTCTTCAAACTAGTTACAAACATTTTTTCCCCCAATAAAGAGGTTCGCGAAGTGCCTTGGTGTGTGACGTCATCTCTTCGCGACGCTGCCTTGCCGAGACTGTAGGACATGAGTGAGCATGGGACACCTTGGAGGGTTATTTTTCTTAATATCTTGCATCACCCAGCATCACATTTTAGGTAAGTTAATTGTCAGTTTAGGCATACTGCGCACTTGCTTGTTCGTGCAATGTGTTATTTTCCAATTTGTTAGCGTTATGAAGGACTGAAATTCGGTTCATGAGCACGTCAGTTTGAATGAATATGTCGTTTTTCCTGCTGCAAATGTGCTTTGGATGCGATAATTTTCTCAGTTTCTATTATATACAAAGATATTCGCACACAAGGTTTATTACGCTTTTTATGTAGAAGGATGCCATGTGCGAACTTGACGTCAGCGTCATTACCGACGTCACAACGCGTTGTATTGTTCTGCATGTTACATCAAAAACATTGAAACTGTAATGATAATGATGATAATAATGATGATGATGATGATGATGATAATGATAATGATAATAATAATAATAATAATATGATAATAATCATGATAATAATAGTAATAATGCTAATGAACTAACATTGATGTGAACATTAACTCAGAACAGATTAAGTCCCCATATTTCTAGCAGTACCAGATTCCATCCATCCATCCATCCATTTTTGTTATTGCTTATTCCACACAAGGGTCGTAGTGGTGCTGGAGCCTATCCCAGCTGGCTATGAACAGTAGGCGTGGGGTGCATCCTAAACTGGTTGCCAGCCAATCACAGGCCCCAGATGCTAGATGAGCTAACATGACTGAATATCGTAATTTATTAACCTTGTTGTCTCAGAACAGTCTTGTCCTACCGCATATACAATATTCACCGTCCTTTAATTAGACAAACTGTCTGAGGCAGGCAGTTATCTGATTAGATGAAGCACAGTAATTAATAAAGTGTATTTGTTTGTGGTGATACAGGTCACACTCTCCCTGCTTGCCACAAGCAATTGGAGTTCAGGTGCAAAGATGGCTCGTGCATTCCAAGCGAGAAGCTTTGTGACCGACATAGCGACTGTGACGACGGCTCAGATGAACAGCATTGTGGTGAGTCTCATCCTGCAAGTGAACACACAAACTGATGTGCAGAGTTTAGAGTGCTCAGTTGTACATTAATCGGGCAAACTAACCTAACATTGCATTCCCAAATGCGTATTCTGTTTCTGTGTGAGCAAGAGATTAATAATCCTCTTAGATGAATTCCAAAGGTACTTGTTGAACCCATAATATTAAATCTACAGGTTTTAACTCTACCTCAAACTTCTGAAGGTTGTGTGTGTCAGCTGTGGTCCTTCAGAATACTGCACAAAAAGACAGTGACACATTTTCTTTGCTTTTAATTCATATTTTAGATTGAATTCATATATGAAATGTATTTTTATTGGGCGGCACTTTTGACTAATGGTTAGAGAAACAAAGTCATCATCGCACTTGACATCACAAGTGTCAACAAATCCATTTATTTTGAGGTGAGCTGGAACATATTGGAATAGAATGCCTTTATTGTCACTGGAAAATTATTTTGGAGGAGAGGCTGAGAAATCTAACCGAGGCAGAGAAATCTAACTGAAATCATAGAAAAAACAAAGAACGAAATTATAGAAAATGAATAAGCGGTCAAGAAAATGGATTGGATAGATGGATCTGGTTGTGCAATATGATGCAATGATATAATGAAAATTTGTATACTTGATCCAGCAGATGGTGCTATTTATCTTCCTTTCCATCCATCAATCCTATTTTGTCACCCTATAACTGGGATAGGCTGGAGTCTATCTCACTTGATTTCGGGATAAAACTTTGGTTTCCAGTTAATTGCATGACACATATGCACAATTATTTATACTCTCATTCACACTTATGGACAATTAAAGTTCAGTTTAATGAACCTAACATGCATGTTTTTGGAATGTGGGAGGCAGCCTCGACAAGTAGGCTACTGTTACTAAAAACAAACAAAATATACTTAAACTAAAACAAAACATTTTGAAAAGTAAAACCTAATAAAAAAACAAAACAAAAACAAATTCGCTCTAGAAACTAATTGAAAGTAACTTAATTTTTCAAAAAAGGTCAAAATAAAAACTAACTATAATGAAAAATCCCAAACTTTTATAACCCTGGCTGGTACCCAGAGTAAATCCACACAAGGAGAACATGCAAACTACACACGGGGAGGCCAGATTTTAGATTTGACCCCGAAACCTCAGAAATGTGAGGCAGCCTTGTTAACCTCTCATTCGCCGTGATGCCTTTTCGCGCTTTTCCATTTATAGCTTAGATTTTGTGCATATTTATTAGCAACTTGACAAGATTTCCCAAAAATGAGAGTGTCAAAAAGCTCTGTCTGGTGGAAAGGCCTCTTGAACCCATTTTTAAAAATGGACAATGGTTTTGGAGAATTAAGGTTTTGTGTTTTTATTTTTATTATTATTATTATTATTATTATTTTTTTGAAAAAAAATGGCTGCTTTGGAAAATGTTTTTTGTGTTATTTTTGTCTGTAGAAACTGCAAATTTGCAAAATTCTGAGATCTCAAAATTACTGTGATCAGGGTTTCGATACCTCGTCTGACGTGATTTAAAATGCTAAAATAGTTGTTTCTCACAAGTTAATGAACCTTTTTGAAGTTTTGATTCAATGATGTGAACTTATTGGGTTTAGCTGTATTAACTGAGATTCCCTGCAGGTCATCTTCGGTGTAAAACGGACGAGTTCTCCTGCCTGAGTGGCAAACGATGCCTACCCTCGCGCTTGTCGTGTAACGGCGTGGACGACTGCGGCGACGGGAGCGACGAGGACTCCTGCCCGAGCTGCGCCGCCGGCCTCTTCCCCTGCGGGCCATCTGGCGGCTGCCTACGCGAGCGTCGGCTGTGTGACGGACGCGTGGACTGCAAAGACGGGCGGGATGAGGACCAGGAGTTATGCAGTTGGGGGCGAACCAGCCCGCAGAGCGCTCCCTCTTGTGAGTTTGATTGTGGGGACGGCCGGTGCATTCTCCATGCATGGAGGTGTGACAACAAAGCAGACTGCTCGGATGCCAGCGACGAGGCCAACTGTGGTAAGTGAAGACCTGTCTTATCAGCTTATTTTTAGCCCCCAGTATCTGCATTAGCCCCCCAAATCCCATTTAGTAGAGCTCTCGAGCAAAAGTAAAGCACTCTTGAGATTTTGACCATTTTGAAAAGCAACAAGTCAATATTATATGGTGGCCTGTAGGGGGCAATGCAGTCACTCTGTGAGGTTCACATTTGAGTGATGCTGTTGGAGATGACAAATTTAAGAAATACTAGCATATAAGACATCCATTTGTCTATAGTAAGTTGTCCTCATAATGGTTGTGAATTTTACCGATACCCTTGCCTTGTTCAATACTTATACTATTAGTGCTAACGTCAATTTCAAGTGGATGTTTTTTTTTTCTTTTTTTCTTGGTAATAAAACATGACATCCTGCTTGTGCAAGAAGCAAAGTCATTTTTTGTTTGTTTTTCTTTGAAACCCGCGTCATCCTTCATCCTGTCAATACAAAACTTCCTGCAAGTGCCGATGATGTAACGTTTGCCCTTGCAGAGCAGAACGAATGTCTGGTCAATAATGGAGGCTGTTCACATCGTTGCGTGGACACGGGGATGGGCTTCCATTGCGAATGTCCTGACCACATGAGACTTGTTGGGAATAGTCACTGTGAAGGTAAGTTAGTCACTTGTCTGAAAACTATTCACTCCTTGGGGGTGTATTGGCCAGTATCCCAATATATTATTAGTAAAGTCATGTTTTGTGCCACATTCTGATGACTGCTGGGAAATTGGAAATATCCAACTTGGAATGTCCAAGCGCAGATATCAAGGGGCTCCCGTCGAAACTAAACATACAGTCAATTCCCTTTTACTTGTAGAACTCCCTGGTAGCCTACAGAAGAGATCATAATATAATATTCTCTTAAAGTGAAAGTCAACCCAAAAAATTCTTCACAATAATATGTTGTATTTACCCCCACTAGTCTAAACACGGCATTCTGATTAACATTGTGTGTGTATGTGGAATATGAGTTAAGGGTTGACATTCACCGGGTTTTATCCATCACAGACGGTGGCCATTTTGCTACTTGCTGTCTAATGAAAATGACATCATAGTTCCTTCGGGTTCAGGCAACAATAAATCACGGCTCGCCTATTTTTTGAGTTTGGTAAGTGACAATCGCAAGCTAAGCTGTGATTGGTCGTTACCTGAGCCCTGAGCAACTGTGATGTCATTTTTAGTGTACAGCAAGTGGAAAAATGGCTTTTAGTGGACAAGTAGCAAAATGGCCGCCCCCGAGATGGATTGAAACAGGCGCATTTGCTGCTAAATTAAGAGAACCATTGTGTAATATTTAAACATGAAAATATTCACCCAGACAATTTAATTTTGTCAAGCGAAAGTGTGTTTACGGAATGCTAACAGATATATTGAAATGCTATTTGGCTAAAAGTAATTAGCATCTATGTTATGGTAGTTATAAATCTTCACCTTTTTGTTTTGTTTTTTCTTGTCTTGTTCGACAGTACGGTTTTGTTTTGTGTGCTCAGTTTGAATTGGATGCTGGATTTGAATTACGGTAATGAAGAAAGCAAAAAAAAAAAAAGTGAAAAATAGTGAAGGTGCATCCTGAGTCATCTTCTTTTGTCTTCTTCCTTACGCTGCATCTTTGATAAGACTTCAATGCTGCCCATCAAGTTTCAGCTTTTGAAGGCAGCTCGAAGATTGCTCAATATACTATAAAAAGCAATTGATTAAAAATCTGTAATACTGTATATCAGGGGCATAAACATTGTTGAACCCACTGTATTATTCTATAATTAATTTATGAGTCTAATATCAGAAGTTTCAGACAAACAATAAACCTCCCTTGCCGTTTTTGTTCAAAAGTACATTAATATGGGAAATGGAAGTTCACCATCGTTACGGAATGTTTGTGTTTTGTCACACAGAGGTGGACATGTGCCTGGAGCGCGACCTTTGCGATCAACGGTGCGTCCACACTAACGGGACCCTCTCCTGTGATTGCCTCGACGGATATCAATTGACCCCTACGAGCAGGGACTGCAAGGCCAAAGGTGAGCAGTGCATCCACACCGTCCAAAAATCAGCAGCGATAGTTCCAGTTCACCCATCACCTTATACAAGATAAATGTAAAGAAAAAAAAAAAAAAAGGACAGAGTTGTCCCTTTTCTTAAGTTTTGTAGAAGTCATCCAATTAAGTCTGTACAGCTCATTTTATATGTAAAATTTGTATACCAGCTAATGGTTACTGTGGTATAACTTGTTAGACAATAGAAGTGTAGTCTGTCTTAAATTGAAAGTTGAAACACAAGGGTCAAAATGTTTGGACAAGATTTAGTCATTGTCAACCTGTTTGCACAGCATATTTAGTCAGTCATTGACTGTAACAAGTTTGTTCAAGCTCACTTGAATTGTGCAAAGAGTGGCTCCACCTTTTGAGTCTTGTCAAGGTGACTTTCCTGTCCAAATATAAATAAACGTTAACCTTCAGCGTAGTTATTCTCATAGAAAACAGTTGGTTAACACTTTCCTCTGTCTTGTGGGACGATGCTCCTCATCTTGAAAGAAGTCTATTACACATCCAGACATTTTGTCTTTTACTCATTAGTTTTGTGTTGTGGGATACAACCTGGACTGATCGCCAGCTTAATTGCACAGCACATACAGACAAAAAAGGAGTCAGTCTCACATTCACACCTCAAAACAATTTTAGAATCTTCATTATTAAACGCAACATGCATATATTTTGAATGTGGGTGGGAAAGAGCCAGCCAGAGAGGAAAAAAAAAAGAAGCAAATTCCACGCCGGAATGCCGGAGCGTGGATTCAAACCCGCAGTCTCAGGATTGTGAGGCGTATGGCGTGACCAATAATTCACCATGGTGCCCAGGTTTTGAGATGTGTTTCTAAGATCAGGCTTCACTCGAGTGATCAGTGGACTGTAACTAACAACAAATGCAGTGGAGCATGAACGGCAGTCAATCGAGTCCCGCAAACTGGTCAAGGAAGGAATTTTATTTTTCTTCCGGAATCAGACTGTTGCCAACCTAAAACATTTGAACACACTTATTTTAAGTAAGCCATCATCCAGTAATGTTATGCCTTTAACACATTTATTTTCTCACTTTTTTTATTTTTTTATTTTTTTTAATAAAGAGTAAAAATGTCAAATGCAGAAGCTATGGCTGTCCAATTAATTGAAATTCAATTACAATTTCAATTATTACTCTCCGCAATTACAAAATCGACATAATTGTAAACAAAAATAAATGATTATTAATACAAATTTTAAGTTGTTTAAATTTGTATATTTGCAATTTTTTTAATGATTAATTTTTAAAAATCTGGTTTGGTCCAAAAGGAACTTGCATAATTATTGTGTTGTCAAAATGTTCACATGTTGAAACATATTCTTGTTTGGTACCAAAAAAAATACCCCCAAAAAACCCTAAACGATTTTACTATTCATGTTTTCAATTACAGTATTACCAAATTAATTATTTTCATTTTCATCATAATTGAGCAGAAGTTGCCTTTAATAAATGTGTAAACAGTATAATTAGCACTGTAAAGCATTTAGATTTTTTAAAACAAATTAATTGATTAATTAATTACATTTTCTTTAATTTATCGTGATTAATCAATTTGTCTACGAACTTCTACTATTTTCACCCAAGCTTGTAACAGATACTTACTTGAATAAAATAATTAATATAGAATCATCAAATGAAATTTATCCTGATTAACTTGGAAGAAAAAAAAACGTAGAAAAAAACAAAAACACCTTCCAGAATTTAAATTACGGTACATGACATGTTGGCTAAACCATTTTGCCAACTGACTAGTGGCTGTTTTTAATTTTTCTTTATGCACACGTTTTTTATTTTTTATTTTTTTTCTGTGCCTGTATTGTGCGAGGTGGTGGGCTGGGGATTTGTTTTTAAATCATATAAAGCACTTTGTATTGCATTTTTTTGTATGAAAAGATGTAATATATAAAGATTGATTGATAATATTAGCAGTCAACTTCACTACCTGAACTTCAGCCATATAGTCTTGATTCGTTCCTGGCTAAATATAGCTGGCAGGATACAAATGTAAATGAGCCTATCAACCTGCAACTAGCGCATGAATGTTAGAAATGCTAAATTGCTAATATTAGTGCCATATTTTATAGATTGAGATGTTGTTTCTTATTTATTACATCTTCTTATTGTACTTGACGTCCTTCCAGGGGTTGATGCCCGGCTGCTTGTGTCCACATCTGAAGGAGTTGTTGAGATGGATCTTGGTGGTGCAGCATACAGCATGTTACCAGTACATGTGCCAGGATCGGGGCCTGTGGCAGCCTTGGTCCATAACAACACACTGTACCTGGCCCAGCAAGGACACGGGTCCATTCACAGGTAACAGAGTGGAGAGCCTGCCTGCACTACAGACCTAAATGTTATCTGGCATTGTGTGCTGATAGTTAAAGGAAACTCCTACACAAGGACAACACGTCAGATCCAATTGTAAACACACTTGGAGTTCTCTTAATCCGTTCTCCAGTCTACATCCGGTAGGGGCCATAGATCAAAGCAAATATACAAGCCCAGACAAGTTGACATCTGAAAACACACTTTTAAAACGTTGTAAATGTATTTGAGGAAAATAATACGAATAATAAAAATAAATTGCACGCATAAAATCATTTCAATATTGTGTTCTTTATATTTGATTTGTTTTGATGTTCATTTCAGGGTCCACTTAAGTGTTGAAAGCCAGGACGCCACGTTGATACTAAAGGTTCCCAGTCCTGTCTTGGGCCTGAGCCTGGATTGGATCCATCATCTTCTGTATTGGACCACTTTGGAGGGTGATTCCATTCATGTCAGCTGGCTCAATGGCTCCCAGCAGCGCCAACTCATCACAGGACTGGACAAACCTTGTGCCCTCACGGTGGATCCTCTGCAAGGGTAGGAAGGATAGTTGTTATCATTTGAGGATTTTTATTTGTTTTGTTTGGTGGCTGTAAATTCTATGTACAGTTGATATAAAAAGTATACACAGCCAGGTTGAAATGGCAGTGAGACCAAGAAAAAAAAATGTAAAACGTTTTCCACCATTAATGTGACCTGAACGAATCAGTTATAACTGGGGATGTGACTATGTTCAAAATTAGTCAGTCACGTTGAAACTCATGTTGAATGGGAGTTGGCACACACCTGCAACCATTTAAAGTGCCTCTGATTAGCTAAGTTCAGATATTCGAGTAAGTTTTCTAGACAGTTTGTCTGCTTTCTTTGAGAGAGCTATAACAGCATCAGTAGGATCTCATTGTTTAGAAATATCAGTTGAAGGATACACGATAATTTCCAAGGCATTTAATTTACCTTGGAGCACAGTGAAGGCAGTCATCGTCAAATGTAGAAAATCTGGCACAACAATGTCATGACCAAGAACTGGAAGTCCCTCCAAAATAGCTAAAAAGTGGTCTGGGAGGCTGCCAGGAGGCCAACGACAACATTGAAGAGGCCACACAGGAATTTCTGGCATGTCCTGGCTGTTTTCTTCTGACTACAATCTCTTATCTTCATCACGTCGGAAGTAGACCGTGGGATAAACATATCTAACGTTTTTAAACTCCGTGACCACCATCTGGGGCACGGGGATGTCCGAAAATGTGCCGATAAACCTTAGAACATACTTTTTTTTTTTTTTGATGATGATCTTCAATACTGATCACACGTTCTACTTAATTCCCATTTCATTATTATTCAAAAAAGAAAAAAAATGCATAAGTGCGACATAATATAAAAGCTAAATGTTGTCAAATATTTCTGACATCTGCGGCGTAAGCTTGCACAAAACCTCGTGCAATTTCTGCCTGATTGCTATCCAAATGTTTCCACTGAAGCACAAATTATAAAAAAAAAAAAAAAAAAAAGTCACTAGATTGGATTTCATCTCAAGCAAAATACGCATGTCAAAATGTTTCTCACAATGTTCCTTGTTGTATATTGTCTACGAGTCAGCTAACTTGCATGCTTTGTCTTTTATTTTATTTTATTTTATTTTATTTTTATTGTGTTAGCAATTGCCAATAGTACAGCACTTCTCATTGGTCAAGATAGATAAGACCATCTTAAAGGGATACTTGGCACTTTTACATGAAAAATAATGAAGTTATCAAATTCATTCTGGACAATATATGAACTTTTTACTGACTGCTGAAAATGGCTCAATGAGTCAAGTATCCCTTTAACAGCATCTCTGATTGATTAGGCAATGCAATGACTTTATAAAACGAAATCCAAAGTTGCATAATAGTGTACACATTTCCAGCGTCTGAAAAACCACGATACTAACGTTATGCTTCTTATAATATTTTCATAAAACTTCACTCATCCCTTTACTGCGTCACGAAACAACATAATGCTGCAGCAACCACGTACTTGAGCCTTATCTGACCAAAAAAAAAAAAAAAAGAAGAAGAAGAAAAACACTTTCAAACACATGCGGAAAAATGTGTTGCTATCTGATGAAACCAAGGCTGAACTTTTTTGGCCATAATTCCAAAAAATACTAGTGTTTTTGGTAAGCTATGTAAACGCACTGCTCATCACCAAATGACAACATAGAATCAGGCTTTGAGGCCGTTTTTCTTTACCTGGAAATGAGTCCTTATCAGTATGAAGAAAATAATGAACGGTCTTAAAGGGATACTTCACTTATTTAGCACATTATAGCAATAAAAAGTTAATATTTTGTCTATAATTAATTTGATGCTTTCATTATTTTTGTTAGTCCATCCAAACTTTATTTGGGGTTAATCAGATGTACTTTGAATGTTGGCAGTTACATCGTGACTCCCATTTAAAATGAAATTAGAATTTGATTGGTTAATTCTGAATAAAGTCGCATCCGCAGTTATGAGAGTGCGCACTTGTTAAACCACATAATCTCAGTTCTTTATTTTTACTTCACTTCTCAGAAAGATTTCTGCTTTTTTTTTTTTCACCCCCCCAATTGCTCTGTATAGGTTTTAGGTCACATTAATGGTGGAAAAGGTTTGAAATAATGTAGCTTGCTCTCATTTTGTAAATCCCAAACTACATTTTACAAATCTTGCTGTGCTCTAACGAGTTGTTTGATCCTAGCTCAGTTAGATTAGAAACATGTTCTTCATAAAGCTGTTGACATTTTGACATCATGAGATCAAGACAAACAGAATGGGCTCAGAAAGAGATGGGCCATTGTAAATGTGTTCTTTAAAAAAAACTAATCTGACTCTAAGTTTATATGAACCTGTATGAATTTACTGTCAAGGTTATAGTGCACTTTAGATTCATCCTTAAATTTCATCTGAAATCTGAATAACCCTAACTTTTGCACATAATGCTAAATAAACTACAAAAACTTGTCTTTTCCAGACTGCTCTTCTGGGCCCAGTGTGGCAGCCAACCAAAAATTATGAGGGCGAGCTTGGATGGCCAGGATACCATGACTGTGGTTACTTCTCTCCTGCTCCACCCGGTTGCTCTTACTTTGGGTATGTTTATACATATATATAGGTACTTGGTCATCCAGTGATGGAGTTTAGGCCTTGATTACACAGAAGCAAAGCAAAATCCTGGACAGACCGAACCTCTCTCAAGACATGCGAGTGTCCAAAAGAAGACGCCGAGGACGTTTTAACGGCTGTAATATATATGCCAAGTCAGGAGTGGCGCTGTAGCACTGCCATAGAGAGTAAACGGAAAGCGTAGAAGAAGAATCAGCGAAGAAGACAAACCACTGATCTGAATAGCCGGTTTACTCGTCCCAAGAAGCGTTTCTCGGCACAAGATCCTATACATTTACAGTATCGAAATTAGAGAACATTTGAGACTGTACTTAGTAGAAACAACAGGGGTCTTTCAACAGTGATAAAAGAAAGTGTGTAAATGCTTTCAAATCCAGGTTAAAAACTTTGCTTTTTTCTTATACCTTTTGATTAGGGACTTTTAAACAGCTTTAATTAAGTGTTTTTTTTTTGTTTTTTTGTTTTTTTCCTCTGAATGTTAACTACTGTTTTTTGATGCTTATGTGTTCTTTCCTTGTGTAAAGCACATTGAGTTGCCTTGTGTATGAAATGTGCTATACAAATAAACTTGCCTTGCCTTGCCTTGCTTTGCCTTTGAAGTTCCTCATAGTTGCCATATTTGATTTTGTCTTCCTCCCTAGATTTGCCTCGCCGGTTACTGTACTGGCTTGATAGCGGCATGAGAAGCATTTCCAGAGTGACTGTCGATGGGCGTCACCGCAAAACAGTGGTCGAGTCAAATGGTTATCTGGATCAGCCTTTTGGTCTAGCAGTGTTTGAGGTAAACAAACACTAAAGTGTCCCATAGGAAAAACCCCAATAAGGATTGATTTGTTGTAATTATAAATGGGCACTGCTCAGAATGTTGGTGTTGTCTTTCTATCTGTAATGTGTTTTATATTTAATACAGAGCATTGTTTCTATGGTGGTGGTGGTGGTGGGTGGGTGTAAATAATGCTGTCATTGTTTGTCTTTAAGTGTATATATAATACAAGTAGTCGCAATCCACAAAAAAAATATTGTGTGGTACTTTTTATGTCTTGTGCTTTAGGGTTTTGTATACTGGAGTGACCAAGACACGCACACCATCTGCAGAGCCAACAAGCACAATGGCGATAACTTCCAAATACTTGTGACAAACGTCACCTCACCAGGCGGCATTGCCATCATTCAACCTGCTCTTCAACCTGACAGTATGAGCAATTTGTACAATATGTCATTATGATGCTGATGAGGCCCTCCAGCTGGCACTACCTTTAAACTAACGGTGTGTTCCGCTTGTCTGTAGGCGACGCTGTGTGCGGCAACCCTCGGAAGGTGTGCACGCACGAGTGTGTTGTTGATCTCCTTTCAGTGACTCTCACCTTCCACTGCGCTGGAATGGGACGAAATCGATCGCAAGGCATTCCCGCTGTTTCCCGCACGGTTCCTGTGTCACATTTATCTGATTTTGGATTCACTGGAATCCTCTCGTTAATTGGTAAGCTTATTGAGCTGAAATTTTCCTCAGGATGGTTTGGTCCACTAATAAATCTAGCATTTTAGTCTTTTACGGTATTTAGTGCAAGAAAACACAGTTTTATTCGTCTAGTTTTAGTCAGGACAACCATTTTACACTTATATATTTTTTCATCAGATTTAGTTGTTGAACATTTCAGATCTAAAACTATTTCACATAAAATTTTCTCTCATCTTTTTGATGAAAAACTAGTATGGCTCCATGCTACGAGCTAGCAAGTTAGCAAGCATAAGTTAGCTGTCGGATTAACATTATTGTTGGAACATCATAGCCGTTAAATTAATGTTACGTTAACTATAATGTACTTTCTTCTTTAACCTCTCACCATGAATCCACCACCTGTTGCACTCGCTTGCTGTAGATTTGAAAGTGAGTGAGACACTGTCACATGAATGTCACAGTGACTGATTATGACAAAATCATGAAATATTCTTTCTTTCTTTGAATTAGTTCATGAACTAAAATGTTCATAGATTTTAGTCCAGTTTTCTTATTAAGTGAAGTACATTTTCATCTTGATTAGTCAACGAAAAAGCGTATTGATTTAGTCCCATTTATTGTTTATTAATTCAGGTTAAAGTCGAGTCTATTTTTCGTCTGGTGAAAAATGTGTGTTGACGAAAATATTTTTGTTTAGTTTTCGTTGAGATTAACACTACTACAAATCAAAATAATGCAACATGATAGGTGTCGTAGCTGGTCCACCAATATTGTGCACCAATAAAGTACAGTAGGTGATTCTATGTTGCCATGGTAACTACAGCAATATTTTTCTCATTATTACAAGCTTGTGTATTATATTTTATTTATTTTTTATTTTTTAAAACTAATTTGCTCCCAGAAACGTTTAAATACGTTCTATTTTAAATGTTTTAAGTTTCCCAAGGACGTATTTATACTTTTTTTTTTTTTAATGTTTTTATTTTTTTTTTTATTTTTATGCTAGCGCATACAGAAGGTTTTGAGGCAGCCTCTCAACTGCAAAGAACGGCTGAAGATATGGTACACTAACGGCCAGCAGGTGGCAGCAAAGTAAAGGAGATCAACCAAGACCATGTTGAAATAAAGCTCGATTACTCATAATTCTAAATAGATTTGTGAATAATGATTCAACTTAGCTATATTCTAATGTTAATTACTGGCAAATGGAAACAGATAAAACATACTTTTTTTTCCGAATGAAAGAAGAGTCTTTAATCTTTCTTTTTGTAGATTCCATGTTTTTATAGCAATAGAACACAATATTCTGTAGGCTTTGCAAAATCGGTCAAAATCCAGGAAAACAGCCGGGAGTGAAGGGGATTACTTCCTGAATGAGTGAACGAGTTAAGGCAAGATTTTTACATATTGGTTTGCTGCTTGCTTATCAGCTCCCCAACATCCTCAAATAGTGGCCAATTATTTACAGCGAGAATGTGCTGCCGTCTCTGTTAGCTTGATCTGCCCAGGGAATGGAGCTGCAACACCGTCGCCATGGTAGCCAGGCTGCGTCGTAAACATTCACCATGCAGCAAATCTAATGGTGCATTCGTGCAGCTGTCGTGCGACTGATTACACAGAACACTGGAGACTAAATATAGAAAAGCACCGATGTGCCTCAGTCGTGTTTTTGACACTGCCCACTCAGTGGACAGCTGCTTGATCTTTATTTTTCCCTTCATAGCAATCTGAATGTTTGCCCACTTCAAGGAGAAAAAGCAGTGTAATATTTGTGTGTGTGTGTGTGGGGGGGGTGTTTCTACCAGTGCTCCTCGGTGTGCTTCTGGTGGGAACGGTTCTGTGGTGGTGGAGAGAGGAGTTTCGGCCCACCAGAAATCAGACAGTGCAAAGCTTCTCTCTCAAAGAGTCCCAGGACCCGCTCATCCAGGGTCCACGTGCATGTCTCAACAAGGCAAGACAACACGCATGCAGTACGGCGAACAATATCATTTCACATGAGCTCGCTAGATAGTTGAAAGGGCATCACTGAAGTGCTGATTGGCACCATGTGACTACACTGGAAACTTGACTTACCAGTTTAATGCATTCTGTGAGCAAGATTGTAGTCTATTTGCTGTTATAGCAGATCTAATTTAAATGAATTGAAATGCCATTGATATGATTCAGCACCCCAAAAGACACAAATAAAAAATAACTGCACTGTAAAATATACAGTAATACAAACAAAAAACTGATGTGACAAGTTGACGTTTAACACCTAACCTTTAAAGGGACACTTGACTCATTGAGACATTTTCAACAAGTTAATATTTTGTCCAGAATTAATTTGATAACTTCATTATTTTTCATGTACAATTAATATCTTCAAAACACATTTTCCACAGCTGAATATGACATCACCTGTGCTGAGGAAATAGGCAACGACCAATCACGATCCTGAGTTTGTTCAGCAAACTGAGCCGGTCGTTACCTGTTTCCTCAGCACTTATGTTGTCTTCAGTGGACAGCAAGTGGCAAAATTAGTTTTCACAGGTATACATTGTTGTTGAAAAATAATGGTCATCACATTAATTTTAGACAAAATATTGTGTTGTTACTGTTGAAAATGGCTCAATAAGTCAAGTATCCCTTTAATCTTCTCATATCCAAAGCGACGCAGTGGCGCCATCTACAGGGATCTGTTAGTCATTAGCGTGCTTTAAAAACCTGAATTCGACAGACAAGCTTGGTGGGACCTTCATCTACGTTTACATGCTAAACGCTTGGATTAAAGTTGAGGAACATAAAGGTCAACAGGAGTAAAAGAGTTTAGGGGCGTGGCCTATTCAGTGACTTCATTTTCTATTGTGCATTTGACTGTTTGTCGTGTTCAATAAATTATCATTATTATTAAAAAATCGGAATTAATGATACATCAGGTGTACAGCTGACATCCATCTAGTAGTCGTCATGTTGAGAATGCCGTACAGACTTCAAAGTTTAACCACACTATTAAATTACTAGTACCTCTCCTGACATTGTCAAAGCTGTATGCAACCGCATTGTCCTGTACAAATTCATACACTCATATTACATCTTCCTTTGTTAGCGCAGCCATTGTTTTCTCAAGCAGTTTACAGATGTTTCCTGAAAGTTTTCTTTTTTTCTTCTTCATCTGGGAAGGAGCTGACAATGACAACACTAAACACAAATAAATGAGAAATCCTCCGTCCAGGTTTCGGTTGAACAAAAGAGGTCGTTCAGAAGTTTTACGTTACCTTTCTTGCTATTTCTGCAAAACGGTGCATAAATAATCCTAACGCAATCAAAGAACAGTAAAGGTGGAGTATTGCACTACTGTACATTGGAGGCATCGATCACATTTTGGTTTCTGTTTATTGACACAAATAATATCAAAGCAGTTCTCACTATGATACCGTGCAGTTGGACGCCACTAAAGATTCCAACCACAATCAATAAGGAGGATACAGTCGGCACTTTTTTTTTTTTTTTGTATGGTAGAACAACAGTGATTTGTATGCCAGTAAAGAACCTTAAATTTGTATTTAAAAAAAATATATGACCCTGGAATAGATGAATTAAAAAAAAAAAAATATATATATATATATATATATATATGAATATTTGTTGTGAAAATGCAAACTAATCTGATGTCGAGCACCAACCCAAAACAAATGTAAATTCAAGTTTCCACTGTACATAGTTAACCCCAAAAGTGAGTCGAGCGTTTACTCGAACAAAGTGTCCCATAAACGCAGCTTGACTCCTCCATGCCAGCCTTAAAGGCTTAATGTCAATTAAGCCTTGCACTCTCCTCTCCTCCGCCAGGAAACTC
This sequence comes from Festucalex cinctus, assembly GCF_051991245.1. Classification (NCBI taxonomy): domain Eukaryota; kingdom Metazoa; phylum Chordata; class Actinopteri; order Syngnathiformes; family Syngnathidae; genus Festucalex; species Festucalex cinctus. The sequence continues at coordinate 12,329,187 of NC_135420.1, forward strand.
TTAAGCTGGACTTGGACCGTGACTGAAGACGCTGGCTGTGACGCAGCTGGCCGGACGCCTTCGCCCCACATTGTTACAACCCCCCCGGCGAGCTTCTGTGACTACCAACTCAACTGGCCCAGTTCTCGTCGCAGGCTCCAAAAAGAACTGACTTGAGGTTTCGATCCGAGGTTTGATGAGCCAGTTCGCACGTTTGCATCCCTTGTGACTCCACATGAGAGTGGTCGACCTTTGTCACTCCTAAAAGCACCAAGCATTGTGTCCTTGCACTTAGAATGGTACATCAAGACCTTCATGCTCCTTTATTATTAAGCTTATTGCTCAAAACTTAGCAGCAGTGTTTTAGCTGTAGCTCTGATGCAGGTGAATTATTATTATTATTATTATTATTATTATTATTAAGAGCTGAAATCAGCTTGCTAGTTTGATACTTGAAAATGTTCAGTTTTGACACCAGACCTTTAAGTTCTCACTTATGAGGATTGCCTTAGTTTTTGCCTTGATTTGTTTTTTTCTCTCCCATCGATTTTGAACATGTGCTGTAGCGGCAGTTACTAAACATCCAATCATTCTAATTATGTTTAATGACTTGCACAAAGTGACAGTGCCTTCAATCCAGAATATAAACATTTGTATATTATCCTTAAAAGAATGTTACATTGTTACCTCCCCTTTGTCATCATGTCTTCAAGAAGACGAGCATCTTGTAACTCCTAGTTTTGAGTTGTACGTAGTTTTTTGTTTATTTGTTTGTTACGGTTCTGAGGTTGAGTGTGTGTACGGAAAGGCCTGCTTTGCTTTTCTGCATATTTGAGCTAGATTGGGCTTTTTTTGGTTTGAAAGGGTTAGGGTTGTGAGTTTGGTTGACTTGTTTCAGTTGCATAGAATATAAAAAATCCGATAAATCTGCACAAAGAAGAAACTGAATATCAACAAAATATGGTACAAACTGCTGTGTTTTTGTTATTTATTAAAAGAGAGGCTTTTATATACAAGTTGTGCTGTTGGGGTTTTGTTTCTGCACCAATGAAACTGACTGTAGAGAATAAATCAATTAAAGTTTTTTTTGTCTTAAGTATTTTTCTCTTCACTGTTGCAATTACATCGTAATCGCATCAGTGAGCGTTCTGTTCACCGTGAGAATGTGGCCTTCTGTATCTGATCATAATCTGTTGGTTATTCAATCCACCCACTTCTTACTGGAGTCCTAGGTCATGCTTTCTGTTATTTATTTGATTGTGGATATCATTGGTCAGCCGCTTTATCTTGTGGAGTGCCTCAGGGTTCAGTTTTGGGACAACTAGTATTTTGAAATTGCTGTCCCATTGAAAATCTCTTGAGTGATATCTACACTTGGTTTTAGTCTACATTAAGAAAATACGAAAGGTATTTAGAATCCGCTGCTTCTCACCGAAAGGCATTTGAGATAGCCTACGGTTCACCCGCACCCCTGAGGAAAAGTACTAACGTCTACTTCCTCACCAGCCATATTGTTATACTCGGGCGTGCTTTCTCTTTTAAACGTGGAGTTATTATACATCCATTATTACTTTGTGTCTGGATGATAGGTGGATGATTTCATTAAAGGGGAAGTCATCCCCCCCAAAAAAATTATTGATTATGTTCTATGCAGCTCCACTAGTTTAAATACGGTATTCTGGTTAATTAATATTGTGTTAGCAGAATATGAGTTAAACAGCAAAATCCAGCAGTTTTTAACAGTATGAGAAGGCGGCCATTTTGCCACTTGCTGTTGCTTGAAAATGACTTCACAGTTGCTCAGGTAACAACCAATCACAGCTTAGCTTCAGCTAACAGATGAGCTGTGATTGGTCTTTGCCTTATCCCCGAGCAACTGTGATGTCATCTTCAGTCGACAGCACATGGCAAAATGGAATGAGATGGATAAAAATCACTGGATTTTGCTGCATAACACATATTCCACAAATTGAATATTTATCAGAATGTCATGTTTAGAGTAGTGAGGTTAGATATTATATTATAGATTATTGTCAAGAAATGTTTAAGGTTGACTTCCTCTTTAACTGGTCTAGACAGTCTTGTAACGGGGTTTGTCACCTCTGTCTGAACTGCTTGACATGGTTTATGTTCCTTATCTCTGCCTTGCCAGATGTATTGTTTAGAATTCAGTTAGTTAGCACTTTTTTTTTTTTTTTAGCAAAAATAATTGTTCATGCTAAAATACTGTAGTGAAATTTGTCTTCAAATCCTCATGAACACAGTGACCTTTACACAATATCAGCCTCGTTCATGTTTATTTATGTATTCCTGAAGATATGAAAGTATTCATTTTAATTTGCTTTCATTTTGCTTTGTTTTACTCTTTGCTGCCAGGTCAGTATTGCGACTGAGAATGTTATCATTTGGATAAATACAAGTTAAATATAAAGTAGGAAGTTGCAATGCACTTCTATAGAACTTAAGAAAATAAGGAATGTTTTGTTAAAAGCAACATTCAAGTTAGCATGTGTAATAAAATAGTTTCATAAATGGGAGTTGTCCTACTTTTGTGACACGTTATTTCCTCCCACAGCTGTAAATATATTTTATTGTGTTGTTTTGGTGAAAAATGGGAACATCTGATTTGAAAGGGGAACAACTAAAAGCACAGGTCCTCACCTGGCCCTTTGTCTTATCTCTTGAAAATCCTTAAATCAACTTTGTTTGCTAATCCCTGCCACCCATGCTAGATTTACAACTTCTTAAGGAAACTTGGAGACTCACCAATAAGATTAAGTGTCTCAAACGTTTACTCCTAGTGACTGTTCTACTAACACATCAAACCCTTTTGAGCCCTCTACGCAGGAGGATAGTCCTCAGTAAACAGGAAAGACTGCCTTTTACTGGAATATCAGCGCAACCGGGACCACATGGATTCTTTTTGAGGAGTCAGCAAGTTAACATGAGCCGGGACACTCGCTTTCCTGTCGAGTTTCCTGTTTTGCTTTTCTCCTTTTTTTGTTCTGTGTCGCCAGTGCTGACTTCCTGCCTTTAACCACAGGTGCAATGGCTGTAGGCGGCTCTGAGCTGCAGAGGCGTTTGCAAAGCCGCCGCAGCACAATCAACTGCCTGTCAAAGGGTGGGAGAGACAAGAAGACGTTTCCGTTTTCTCAGCACAATGCAGTGAAAGCGTGGAGCTCCCTGGAGAACCTGGACTCTCCAGAGTGCCCGGCAAGTGGAGAGAAACCCAAACAGCAACATGACATCAAGCTTAACGTTGGCGGCAAAGTTTTCCACATTCCCAAAAAGTGTGCCATGAAATACCCTCACACTCGCATCGGCACCCTGGCAGCCAGCACGGACCGAGCACAACTCGTCACCCTCTGTGATGACTACTCGGTTAAAAACAATGAATTCTTCTTTGACCACGACCCTGCTTTCTTCCACCACATTTGCCATTTTTATGCCAGCGGAGAGCTGTGGGTCATCAGAGAAATGTGCCCAATCAATTTTGAGGAGGAGATGGCGTACTGGGGCTTGAGCCTAAAGGACACCACGCGCTGCTGCTGTTTGGTGTTTGAGGAGAAAGTAGATGAAATGAAGGACAACCTGAAGGTGGAACGGGAACTGATGGCTGAGATCGAGGTCAAGTACCACGACGAGTTATTCAAAGACATGCTGCTCGGGAATGTTCGAAAACGCCTTTGGAACATGGTGGAGAATCCCTACTCGTCGATTCAGGCCAAAGCCTTCAGCGTGCTCTCCAACCTCTTTGTCCTCTTTTCTATCGTGGCGATGTCTCTCAACACGGTGGAGGAGCTTCAAAACTATCAAATTGGGGGGAAAACCCACATGGAGTGGGTGGAGATCATCACCATTGTGTTCTTTGCGTTTGAGTATCTAACTCGCCTTGCCACCACACCAAACGTCCGAATCTTTTTGAAGAGTGGTCTGAACTTCGTGGACATGGTGGCAGTCATGCCTTATTTCGCCCAGATCGTGCTGGAAGCCGCTTTTGCCTCGGAAGTCGGAAACACGCACGGAGACTTTAGGGCGCTGGCGAGCGTCAGCAAGTTGAGTCATGTCCTGAAAGTGGTCAAACTGCTGAGGATCTTTCGCATTCTGAAGCTGGCCCGCCACTCTACTGGCATGAGGGCCTTCGGGTTCACGCTGCGCCAATGTTACCAGCAGGCTTCGTGCATATTGCTCTTCATTGCCATGGGGATCTTTACTTTCTCTGCTCTCCTGCATTCGGCCGAGAGGGAGACGGAGGGTTCCCCCATCAGCAGTATTCCGTACGCCTGGTGGTGGGCTGCAGTGAGTATAGATATATAGTAGACACAATGCTAATCATCTAATACTGCCTAGTTCATCAGATGAAGAGTTGAAGTGCTTATCTGACACAGCTGCATCCAGCAGACTCAATAAAAACTGCCTGGAAAGGGGCAAGTACACAGAAGAGGGAACTGAAGACTGTATAATAGTGGCCTCGGTTCAAATAAGCGCAGCTCCTTCAATAGTCGCCTCCTCCACTCAGGAAGAATATTAAGGGCGCTGAACGTGGATCCGCCAGGCTTCATTGTTGTTTTTTGGACAGGTTGTGACCTGGAGGAATTCCACATTGGGGGATCAATAAAGTAATCTGAAGCTGAATTACAGGTGGTGCCATTAAGTAGCTGGAATTTACGATAGCTACTTTTGTGGGACAATTTAGATCGGTCTGTAACACGCTTATTTGGTTGGCATTTCCATGGCAGGTTTGTAGTTGATGGATTGCCATAGCAGATCGGGCAAGGATGTCCAAACTTTTTCCTCTAAGGGCCACATACAGAAAAATCAAAGGATTCGAGGGCCATTTTGAAAATTAGTCACTCAAGCAATTGCATTTGTTTATATATGTTTTTTAATCACCACCTGAATAGCATCTATTTGTATAAGGAAAATAGTTTAGAATTTATCAGATTTTGTGGTGCTCTAGACCCTGGAACCCACCCGAAAATATCAGCCCCTGCACTGAACCGCAGCTGAATCCTAGCTCTACATTCAAAACCAAAACAGGCGCAATCTGTTTTAAGATGACTGTTTTAAAAGCAGTTACTTGGGAGTCATTCATGTGATATTTTCACCATTTGGACCTTGACACAGATCAGAAAGTGGAGGAAACCAGTAAATATTAAAGGGATTACACCACAGTATTTTAAGCCCTTCCAACAGTTAACGATATGCACATAATGATTAAATTAGGTGTTTTGCTGTTTAGTTTTCTAACGCGGAAGTAATACGCCTAGTTCAGTAAAACTCCGCCTCTCCCCGTGTGATTGCCGCGCCCCTGGTGAGCCAACTCCAGTCTGCTGTTGGAGATCTGTGTTTGAGCACTCCTCTGAATGCAAGCCATCAATTCTTCAATAAAAAATTGAAACAAAACCTCTCCTTGCCCCAAGTAATCCTGGAGGAGGAGAGGAGGAGAGAGGGGAAAAAAATCTGAGCTGGTCTCGAACCAGGAACACTCTGCTTACAGAGTGAGCACACTAACCACTATACTACTACTTTAGTTAGTTTCAATTGTACATAGGTTTAACTTGTAGTTTACACAAATGTCAGCCAGATTTTAAGACCAATTGTCCTTGAACTTTGTAATTGCAAATGTGAAGGATAATTGATTGCTTTGAATTAATTTAGTCAGAATGTTTACTGGTAAAGGCTACTTTTGTCACTTAGCCCATGGAGGTCTCAGAGAAAGTGGGCATGCGTTTACTCGGCAGAGGCGGTGCAGGGGTGGGTCCGAACTTTATGATGTCATATAGTGAGCATTCGTTCGTTTTCTCAGGTTGGGAGGGGCAGGTGCCTGGAGAGCAGAATGACCTAGAATTTCTCAGAGAGGGGTGACCACTTCCCTCATGTGTTTGGTGACGAATTAACATTTTAACATGGCTAAAAGCTCCAAAAAGTTGATTTTTCATGTTGTTGTCCCTTTGATCATCTTTAGTATGTTTACTGTGTTATAAAGAGAAATGTTACTAATTTAGTTGAAAACAGTTCATTTGCATATCTAGAAAAGCTCTTCATCTATATAAAATAATTTATTAGCAGCAAATGTCATTTTTAGTGTATGCCGGGGGATGCCACAAATGGTCCCCCAGCCATAGTTGGGACACCTCTGAGATAGGGCGACATGCTCTATACAAAAAATACAAATAAAAAATGTGCCAGCATTGTAGTAACACAGCGTATAACTCAGAAGTAGAAACATCTTCAAATCCTGTGTGCATCCTAACCCATTTTTACGCGGCACTTCCTTTTCCTCACATTCTTTTGCCGGTCAAACAAAACTTTTGGACTGCTGTTACTTCCTCATCCTCCCATCTTAAGCTACTGCCAACCCCATAATGCTTTTTCCACACAAGTCCCATTACTGCAGGTGGCTGGCTTGCAATGAGGATTTTGGTTTATGTGTAACCCAGAGTGTTCTTTCAGACTTGTGTACAGTTAGTTTGTTTCCCAGCATTTTAATTTGGACAGCTTCAAGTCATCTTTTTTTTTTTTTCTCTCAAATGGTGAATTCCAGCAGTGGGCCGTGCGTTTTGGTACCTGGGCCAAAAGATGAAGAGAATAATGTGAATAAATGGATACAATTCTATGGAACAAATATTAGAATTTAGACTTTAAATGTAGGTTAGTGCTTCAGATATTGTTTAGGTCAGCTGACCTTTACCACTAGGGATTTTTTGAGCAGGCAGCAAGGTGATCTGCCTGCTGGTGGGCACATTTCTCCCGCTTGCCTACATTCCAAAAACATACATGCTAGCTTCATTGAAGACTCTAAATCAGGGGTGTCAAACATAAGGCCCGCGGGCCGGATAAGGCCCGCAAAGGGGTTTAATCTGGCCCGTGAGATGATTTTGTAAAGTAAAAAAAAAATAAGAGAGAGAGAGTCGGCCACAATCAAAGCATATGAATTTGTAATTTCACAAGCAATCCTCAGATGAGCAATGCAACTTGTACACATAATTCCTCTGGATGTCATTATTTTACACACAATTTAAAGTTTGTTTAAAAAATATAAATAAAAATATAAACCAACAGAAATCAAACACAATGGTGCTGAATAAGACACACATTCAGCTACACGTAGGACAAGGATTAACGTTTTTATAATTCATTAACGGCACCACACAATGCATTCTGTGAATAATATACAGGTATATGCAAAATAGGCAGATGTAACACACCCGGAACTCATACAGGCAGAGTGTTGTCCCGTTGCATTTGCATTTGTGTTATTTTTTTGGGACAATATCTATACAGTTACGTCCCGCAATTTAAGACTGGCCTGCAAATATCGAAAATCTGCGTATAATTGACAGCATTTTTTTTTTTTTTTTTTTTTTTTTTTTTTTTAAATCATATGCAATGATTTTACCAATCTGGCCCACTTGGTAAATATATTTTCCTCCATGTGGCCCCTGAGCTAATATGAGCTTGACATCCCTGCTCTAAATTGTCTATTTTGTGGTTATAAATGTGAATGGTTGTTTGTCGACCTGTGACCTCGTAACATGACTACCAGCCACGACTCAAATGGAGATAAGCATTACGGTACAGACAATGGATGGATAAGAAGGATACATTTTTGAGCCAAGCATTTTGAAGGAATCATTTTTATGAGAAGGAAATGACTCTCCCGTTCACTTTCTTCTATCTTAGGTCAGCATCTCCACTGTGGGCTACGGGGATGTGGTCCCCGTGACCATCCTGGGTCGAATCGTGGCTTTTGGCTGCATCTCCTTTGGAATCATCCTGAACGGAATGCCCATCTCCTTCCTTTTTAACAAATTCTCAGATTATTACGCCAAGCTAAAGGCTCAAGAGTACAACACCATCTCGGTCCAACGCCGCTTGCAGCTCAGGAGGCGTCTTCGAAACAGGATGGGCACGTGTTTCCGTCCCACGGAGGAAGACGACAGTCGATCCGAAGCATCCAGTGACATTCCTCAGCCAATTGACGCTTGAGAAGCAAAGTTCAAACTTGAGTTTGAAATAATCAGTGCCTGGACATGAAAGGAAATTTTGTGTGATGATGAGAATAGTGCATAAACAAATCATTCACGGTCTTAATGCATAAATTGCAGTATCAGATTAATTGTTTATTTTTCTTTTGTATTGTTTAAAATGGTGACCTTTCCTTTTTTGGGGGGTCATGTTGTGTGTAAATGCTCTGTGCACAGCTTGATGCGTCAACCATTCAAATGGCTTTAACACTAAAAATGATTGTTTCCCAATTAATAATTCCAATTGTCATAAAATTTAAAAATAAAAAATAAACTCAAAACATGTCATAGTGATGCTATCACTGGCCAACACATGCCTTAATTAACAACTCAACTGTATCAATATTGTAACCCAGCACACAATGCTAGGAAGTTGCCACATCAACTGAGCAATACGTGTCATAATGTAAGTTCTTGTTGTGGCACTTTTCAGTTGCCGTTTTCCCACAATGACACATGTTTTTCCTAATGTGCCCTCAACTCAAACATGCTCACACACTGCGGTCTGTTCTTTCTTCATTAAGCACACTTGAGTTGTCATTTTTGTGTTCCATAGTTGTGTAGATGTGCCTTCATCATTTGTAAGGTTGATAGGTTACAACTTTAACTCATTCCATGACCAAACTGGTAACCACACAAATAAATAAACGAGTGAAATGCCAATAATCCATCCCATTCCCTTCCAAAAATGTTTCAAAATAAAACATTTTAATAAAATGTGTGCTACGTATATGCCTTGAGGGGCGTGGCCTAGTCAGTGACGTCAGGGGCTGGAGTCAGTTATGTTGACCATTTACAGTATTTCAGTGTGCACATTCTTCTCTTTGCCAGTGTTCTCATTTTGTATTTTCGTCTGCTTGACTGTCCTGTTCAATAAACGTCTCTTTTTGTCCACATGCAAGGGCATTACACTATCTTGTGGTTCCATTTTGTTTTTCACTTCACTCGAGCTGTGGCATATGAGAAGCTCGTTCAAAAGTCAAGGTGCCACTAGTATATAATTCATATTCATGTAATTTTGTTTATGTAAAAGCCACTTTGAGTGCCAATGTATTTATTAACCCCTCTAATCTTAAAACTGCTTAGTGATGACAAGTATGTTAATTAGACACATTCCACAATTCTAGACAATCCCCTTAAAATAGGCACAGTAGCCTGCTGCTGACATGTATGTGTAGCCTACAGTCTAAAATGTATTTTCTATCTGCCAAATAAAATAAAGTGTAGCCTAGTGAGCGATGCGGAGTAGTTGGGGTGTTCGAAAGTTCTCTGGCCCCGCCCACGCAGTGGGTGACAGCCGCCCTTTCTGTGGCTGTAATTTATCTGGTTGTCCTTCAGCACACGCACGCACACGCACACGCGCACGCGCACATACATACGGGGACACGCTGAGGAAGCTCCATCGCAAAGTAAGTACACTCGTTAATTTCTCCTTATAACATCTTTCGATTTGTTATAGAACCCCCGTTATAATTATTTGAATAGCGGCAGTTATTGATCCCACCCCTCGTTTTTTTTTTGTTTTCTTTTTTTAAACTACGACACATTTAATTTGGTTCAATTGTGAAGAAAACAATTATGTATCAAATTGTATCTTCTCCTCGTCTATCTAAAGCACTTTAAACGTCATTTTTATATCGGCAATTAACATCTTTTCTTTCTTTCTTTTTTTTCTCTCTTTTTTTTAATTTTTTTTTAATTTTAATTAAGTAGCTTTGGTGGCTGTCCCTATAGGCAATATTACTGCTTTTATCAAGACAATTTTCCACCACAACTCCAATTAGAAATAGGGCGAGGGAAAAAGAACTGCTTAAGATGCCCCGCCAAAGACTTTATGGTATGTATCATGAACGAGGCCGGTCTATTTCAAACCGGGGAAGGGAGGACATCTGAAGTGTGGATTTGAAAAATAAGTCTTTTGCTCAAAATCCACAATGAATTTCCCATAACAGCCACTGAAAAGCTAACCACCAGTCCCAGGGCAGCCAGTGCAGTTGCAGAACAGCACCTTCACAACAACCCCCCCTACTCATTGACTGTTCATTGCCATTTATTTATTGAGGAAGTCTCATAAAGCGAATGTAGTTCATCAGGTATTGGCTGATAAAAAGGTGAAAGCTTGCCTCTGTTCACTGTGCACAACAACAAAAAAAGGAGATTTGAGGGGAATGCACTTTATTTATTTATTTATTTATTTATTTATTTATTTATTTATTTATTTACTTATTTATTTCTTACAAAGTAGAAGTTGTAAAATGAATGTAACTATTTTGCTGAAATTAAATGAATGAGTAGAGATTACAGGCTTTATATCAATGCTCAGTTCTGATGTACACATTCAGCGATTGTATTTATTTAGTATTGCTTTTTACGGATTTGTTAGCCAACCCATTATTATCTGTTATTAAGATGCACATTGAAATGTAAGTTAGTGCAGTTGTAGGCTATTCTTGGATAACAAATGCCATTGCTAAAGTAGTCCCTCTTTGACAATGTCAATCAAGAAGGAGTATCTTGGTCAAGGCAGAAATTGTGATGTGTGTGTGTGCGTGTGTGTGTGTGCTTGAGTGCTTAATGTGACACGACAAATCAGTGATTCAGCAACTGTGAAATATGCACTATTGCTCCAGTAGGTATGAAAAAGCTTAATTTTCTTTTATATTATAGTTCTAGGGATCGTAATTGAAGGGAGGAATAGCTGGAAGCCACATGTTAAACATTTTCACAGTAGAAAAAAAAAACATACATCAGTCACAAAGCTAACGACAGAGCAGAAACAAACATACATTTGTCTGTTCCCTAATTCATCCTTACTTCAAATATTTTTGTAATGTTGAGGTTTGGGGAAGCAATAACAGAAAACATTCAAAAGATGTTCTCAATCAGGGACGTGAATTAACATTTGTGTGCTCTTTAAAACATTTTTAAAAAAAAATACTGTAATTCAATACGTATAAAAACGGTGACTAAAATTATTATTAATTATTTTTAAAAAAGTGACTAAAACTAGACCAAAACCTTTTGAGTTTTCAATGAGTAAAATGAACTAAAATTATTACTTATTGAGATGACTAAAATGTGACTAAGACTACATTTTTGTCCAAAAGATTCAAACTAAAATGAAAACTCAAATGTTTGCCATAAGCAATAGTGCTTCAGTGCAAACTCCCCACTGTTATTGTGCTTGCTTACTTACTGCTACTATTAATGAAAAAATAAAATAATATATATAACTAGACTAAGTGTGCGGCAAGGTTCATTTGCGTAGGAATGCTGAAAGCTGAATGCTTATGAAGTAAATTGAAAGATAAATTATGTGAAAATTACAAAGTTGAAGTTGAAAGATACATGAATAAAAAGAACTAAGCAGTATCACAGAGCTGGTAATAATGATCAGTTTTATGTATGGGAGTGGGCGTGAAAAGTGCGACTTGGAAAAAGTTAAATGTCAATCCCATTAAAAATGAATGGGGAAAAGTTGATATTTAACGTCAAATTGTGAGAGTACTCTAAGTAATGTGGAATCTGACCATATATACCCCGGAGTGCATGAATTTCTGAAGCAAGTTGAAATTTTTGAAAGTTGTGTAAATTGGAAGTATTATGTGGGAGTTGTTTTTCGGCAAAAAAGTGAGGAGAATAAAAATCCGAATAACATATGTGGGATGCTTTCAGCATTCCCATAAAAAATAATTTATTATGTTGTTTTAACAATGCAAGTAGAAATAAGTTCTCCCCCAACTAACGTCTGTTTGAATATAAGTAAATGGCGTATGAGTGGTGCCATTATGATTGTGTGAAAAATACTCTAGCTACTTCATTAAAACAACAATACAAGCTAGCTAACAGTTTAGAAGCTTTTGTTTTTTTTTTAAGTGTGGCCTTTTTGGAATAAGAAAATGTACAATAAACTGCTTTTCTTCCCACATGTTTATAGGCGTTAAATTAAAGGTGTTTCCATGCGTTGTTGTGGGTTCAAGCATCCCCTTGTGTTTTATTGTGACGTCAGAATGAGAAACGAGTGTGTCAGCATTCAGGGTTTATATTTGCTCATTTGTGTTTTTATTGGCAGTTAGCAGTTGCGTGCAGGATTTTGTCATGTTGGGAAACAGGGTGAGGTCAGTATCATGTCAAGGCGTGATGTTTTCCAGTCGTTTCACAAGCCTCCGTGTTGTAGGTTGAGTAGTGAAGTGAAAACTGAAAATAGCAGTTCCGCAGAAATCGGGACATTGTGTAAAATGGCAAAGTATGGTATGGTAAAAGTTTTTTTTTTTTTCTTTTTTGAAAATATTGACTCATTTTGGACAGCACAGCGAACTACATGTAGAGATAATCACATCTGCCTCACAGGTCTCAGGTTCGGGGTTAGAATCTTGGCAATAGCCTTCCTGTGTTTAGTTGGTATGTTGCCACCATGTTCATGTGGGTATTCTCCAGGTACTCTGGCTTCCTCCTAAATTCCAAAAACGATCCAAAAAGGATTTTCAAACCATTATATTATACTGTATTCTGCTTTTATGAATGTATTGCACAATGTTCCAACTTCATTGGAATTGGTGTTTTTGAGTTTTCCCAAGACTAAATAGATTCCACCACGCACGCAACTTATTCCACCTATAAGAAGAAGACATGGCTATGCGTAATTACTTTCCACCGCACACCCACTGCAGCAGCGGTGCATGCAAGCAGTCTCGCCAGGTCACCTCATGTCTGCTCTTCAGCTCACGTCAGCACCTCGAATGTAAAAGTATGGGTGAGAGAGGGGGCAGTTCTGACTCTTTTTGACTGGAACATTTAGTCAATTTCTAAGTGGGCTCAAAATGATTTAAGTGAGGGTGACACCAAATAGTACACAGTACATTTTGTAGAGTAAATTTTACTCAAAAAAAGACTATTCGGTCCCACTCTAAATATTGTAAACTTTTACACTTGGAAGAGAGTAAACCAGTGTTTCCCAACCCTGGTCCTCGGGGCACACTATCTAGCCTGTTTTCCATGTCTCCCGATTCCAACGCAGGTGAGGATCGTTATCAGGCTTCTCCAGAGCTTGCTAATGAGCTGTCATTGGAATCACCTGCGTTGCAAATAGAGAGACTTGGAAAACAGGCTGGCTAGGAGGGCCTGAGGACCAGGGTTGAAAAACACTGGAGTAAACTACTGAAACAAACAAACAAACAAACAAACCAACCAACCAACCAACCAACCAACCAACCAACCAACCAACCAACCAACCAACCAACCAACCAACCAACCAACCAACCAACAAGCAAACAAACAAACAAACAAACAAACAAACAAACAAACAAACAAACAAACAAACAACAGCAATGAAACACTCAAGGGTTGAGGAACAATCTCCCAACCTTCAGCATGGAAGACAGCCACTCTACCACTTGAGCGATACGAGATTTATTGTTAGCTAACATATTGCTGATGTGTCCCAAAGGAGACCAAAAATGGAGGTATATGAGGATTGCACCTGACATCTGTGATATATTGACACCAATTTGGAGTGGCATGGGTCAGTGGTTAGGTTGGCTGTCTCCCAACCTGAATGGTTTTAAGTAGTGTTGTTCCGATACCGATACTGCATTAAAACAGCGGTATCGGTATCGGTGAGTACTCACAAGTAACATGCCGATACCATTAATTCCAACACTAATATAGGATTTTGGATGCAGCATCTTGTGTCTTGCTGATGCACGACATTCACTGATATGTGACATGTTCACTGCATGCCGATCTAAGATATCCTATTGGCCCTTGAATGCTCTGAACCAATGGCAGGACAGCTTTTTCATGTTGAGGGAAAAAAAACCTTAAGTATCGGTATGGTATTGGTATCGGCCGATACTGCAAAGCTGGGCATCGGTATCGGTATCGGGGGCCAAAAAACGGTATCGGAACAACACTAGTTTTAAGTTATATATTTTGCAAGAGATTTTACAAAAAGTTTTTTGGGGAAAATTGGAAACCCCCTTCCGTCATGATAGCTTTTTTTTTTTTTTGTATTAGAACGCGTACCCAATATTATGTTTGTAAATAAATAATGTCTTATTTTCTCAGCAGAGTTCCGAGGATGATACACTTCAGGCCTCGGACATGCTTGCTGCTCGGAAGTCTAAGTGTGTTGATCATCCATCTTCTTATCAATCTTGACCAAAAGAACATTCGCCTCCATGCAAGCAACAAAGATGATCGCGTTGGCGTTACGGAGCACACCATCCAGAACAAAACCTTCGTCTGGCCGAACCCAGTTTGTCATCAAAACACGTCTGTAGCCAACATCTCAGGCTTCGCCGCTCTTCCTGGTGGTATTAAAGACTTTCTGTACTATCGCCACTGTCGCCACTTCCGCATGCTTCTGGACCTCCCTCACAAATGTGGCGGAGTTGATCAATCCGGGGACGTTTTCCTCCTATTGGTCATTAAAAGTTCCCCGGCCAACTACGAGCGTCGAGAGGTGCTGCGCAAGACGTGGGCAAAGGAGAGATTACACAACGGGGTTTGGATCAGAAGGGTCTTCCTCTCGGGTACGACGAATCACGGCTTGGAGAAGATCAGGCTGAACAAGCTCCTCCGAGCAGAGCAGCGCGAGTACAAAGACATCCTCCAGTGGGACTTCACCGACTCCTTCTTCAATCTCACCTTGAAGCAAGTGCTTTTCCTGGAATGGATGGAAAGAAACTGTCCCAACGCTCGCTTTTTGTTCAACGGTGACGATGACGTTTTTGCTAACACAGACAATATGGTGGAGTTCCTCCAGAGTCTTAGAGACAACGATGGACGCAAACACCTTTTCACCGGTCATCTGATCCACAACGTAGGGCCCATTCGCTCACCTGGGAGCAAGTATTACGTCCCCGTTCAGGTGCATGAGTCAAACTCATATCCCCCCTATTGTGGGGGCGGGGGCTTCTTGCTGTCAGGCTACACAGCTTTAGTCATACGCAAGATGTCCCATTCTATTACCATTCTTCCCATCGATGATGTTTACTTGGGAATGTGTCTGGCGAAAGCGGGGCTTGCACCAAGCTCCCATATGGGCGTCAAGACAGCAGGACTGTACATCCCCGCCAGCAATCTAGACCAATACGATCCTTGCTACTACAAAGATATGCTGCTGGTCCACCGATTCCTCCCGGCTCAGATGTACCTCATGTGGCAGAGAATACGCGACGGTGATCTCAAGTGCGGTTCCTCTGGGAAGAGACTTAAGTCAGCTACGACTTTCAGGTGAAAGCACGTTGCTTGCTGCTCTCGTTTCTGGGATTCAAATGTGGATGGTTTGAGCAGAGCTTTTCACTTAGTTGGTGAGGCTGACTGTCAACAAAATGGCCAAGAAGTCAGTCACACCAACTACGCACGACATGTCATGTTTGAACGAGCAGCTGTCACCAGAAGGAATCAGGTCAACATGAGAAATGTTTCAAGCACTTATTTAAATTTCTCATTTGTCTAACAATGTGAGCCCATCTTCCTTTGTGTTGGGGCATGTCTAGTTTTGTTTGTGAATTTGTAGACCGTGTTACGCCAACATATTTTATAGCAATTCTATGGTGAGTCGGTGACCAAAAAAAAGTAGACTAGAAATTAGACTAGCTAAAGGAGGTCTAAGTTAATGTGCAGATGGCGTAATGCGATGTGGTTGGGTTTGACCGAGGCACCGACAGACAGATTAGATGTTATTGTATTTCATTCATGAAAATGACAGCAGCATGGAACAATTCTTCTAAATCTGAATCAGATATAATGGCCCATTTTCTGATTTTCTGGTAGGACCTTAAAAGGGAAGCATAGTTCGGACTTCAGAAAAAAAACAAAAAACAAAAAAAAAACTCCACTCACAATCACATAATGAAATATTACAACAGAACTCTGAGAACTGAGAAAGACTCTTGGAAGGAGGGAAAGTATGGTTAGGCACATAATTGACATAATTTGACATCATTCTACTTAAATAATTGTTAATTATTTTTAATTAATTAATTTTAAGATAAAATATTTATATACAAATTTTTATTATTATTATTATTATTATTATTATTATTATTATTATTATTAAGTAATTATTAATTATATTTAGTAATTATTAATTTGTTAATTAAATTATATATGAAATAAACTATTTTTTTTTAATTATTAATTAATACAATTATAATTAACCTGACACAATAATTTCAGTCCAACCTTGAGTCCTTGCTGGTGTCTCTCAGAAGGCATCAATTACTTGGGATGTAACAATATCCAAACGTCACGATACGATATTATCGCAATATGAAGCTCACGATACAATAATGATCACGATATTGTGGGGAGGTTGGCGATATTTTAAAAAAAGTCACAATATATTGTTAAAAAAAAAAGCATTTCATACTTATATTGTGCTTTTGTACATAACAGCAATGTTATGTTATTATTATTATTATTATGTTTATTATTAATGCATACACACATTGAGTTCGTCCACATATTGACTTGCTTCACAGTCATATTACGTTCCTCTTCATCTGACAATTAGTGTAGATTTTAAACATAGACGGGCCAAAACATCCCTAATGGAAATTTAATTGCACTGCAGAAAACTAGCCACCAGAGGGTGCTAGAACTGCACAAAAGGAAATCAAACTGTCGTTTTAACAGATGTGTTGCATTTAAATATCGTGAACATGATGACGACGATATTGTGGCAGTTTTAATATCACGATATCACAATATCGCGCTATAGTAACATCCCTATTAATTACCCAAATTGGCAATCCATTTTTCGAGAGACGATTCACCAACTTATACACGTTTGTTGACCAATTTTGCGCAGTCTTTCAAGATTGCGTTCACTCATCGCCTCAGTCCGAGTGTTGACCGCTTGACTACCATCCAGAAAGACCGGCAGATTGTTCCAATATATAAATATATCATTGGCTAAATTTGATGATAAATCAGGAAGCTGCCAGCTTCAAACCGCAAGATACCTGTTATCAGAATTCCAATAACGTAGACGTCTTCCAAAATATATATACACCCCATCTTCCATTTGTTGCAGGAATCCAAGGTGCACCAAGCTTCAGACATCCAGTCGGGGCAAGCCGACTCTCCTTTACCAGCTCTTCTCATTGAAAGAATCTTCACAATTGTGTTGAGAGACAAGCTGACCAAATCCATGGTTAGATTTTTAGAAGAAATGCAACGAGAGAAAAAGACAACATGGAAGATATGGGAGGAGCAGAAACATCTGTTGACAGACAAGCAGCAAAAAAAAAAAAAAAAAAAAAAAAAAAAAAAAATTAAAGGGAGCCGTTTCGATTGGCGAGGAGTTGGCTGCGATCCCTCGCACAATAGCGCACAGTGATGGCAATGACGCCCACTTTGACCTTTGTTAGTCTAGGACAAGTCCAAAAGAAAAAAAAAAAATAATAATCTATCCACGTGTGCATTTAGACTGTACTTTGCGTTAGACTTGCACTGGGCAAGAAAATAGGGTACCATTAGTGTGAATCATTGCTCAATTAAAAACCTGAGGTTAAAAAACAAAAAAAACAAAACAAAAAAAAGACTCGTCAAATAGAAAAAAAAGTCAAAGTTTTACATTGTATATTTATTTATTTTTATACTTTTATATATTTGTTTTATATTATAATGAATATATTAAATTGATTCTAAACATTTAAAACACTTTATTCAACCAATTTTAGGTGAAAAATGGCCAAATTAATGCAAATATTACGGAAGCCTTAGTGATGTGAATGTTTGGTAGGGCCGCTCAAAAGAACGGAGCACGTATGTGGCCCATTAACCATACGTGTGCTATCAGCAGAATACACCCTAGGACTGGTTGTCAGTCAATCATATCTACGTTTCACATTTTGTGTATTCCAGAAGAGAACCCACATTAGTCTATTCTTACAACTGAAAAAAATGAGAGCACAAGATGCCATAAACCTCTGGTGAATTGTCAGTTCATAAAATGGAGCCTATTCTTTATTTATTTAATGTAACTTTGTGACACGTTTCCGGTACTAGTTTTAGTGCGCTTCCATACCGCTTCTCATCCACTCATAGCGCACAAATAACTTGCTGTACTTTCCATCACCGAATGGGTTTTTATGGCTGGAATTGTGTTATTAAGCATTCACCAACTCATCTGCAATGACAATAAGTGTATGCAACAGCTAACTATGTTCGTATTCCACCTTAGCAATTACTATATTTGTCACCATGACACCCAAAAGTGACTGAAATTACAGCAGGAAACAGAATACTCGCACAGGAAGTGTACAACTAAGGTTAGCGTTCCACTTGGGTGTGGTTAAAGAATCAGAAGCTGCACAAATGTGTTAACATAATTTTCTTTACATATTTGGTTGCATGATAAATGTTAGACCGGCTGTTTCTATGCAGAACATGAATCATCATATGATCATTTGGATATTTAAATGTATGTAAGGGAACTTGTGTGTGTATTTAATTAAATCATGACTGGTACTTATGTATGTTAAGATAGATGGTATGTTTTTGTCAACTTTTAATATTGTCTCAGGGTTTCTAAGGTTTCATGATCGATCGACTGTGACTTGAGCTGATGAGGTTCATAATGTTCTTTGCTGTGATTTACAATGGAAACGTGGCTCTGTCCGCTGTACTTGGATGAAATGAGTGTACATTATTTTCATTTTCGGTTGCCTTTCATTACGATTCCGCAGGCAGAAGGCACAGTTGCAGTTGCTTTTGCTCCACGGAGTTGTATGTAAATATCTGTTCAAGTCTGTTGATTAATAAATAGAAATACTTTAAGAAGGTGTTCTGTGCATTTTACAGTTGAAATTCCAGTGGTCAATCCACGTAACATTTAAAATAAATAAATCAATAAATCTAAAACCATGTAAATTAGTTCAAAAGGGGTCATGTGAAGCTAATTAAATAGCAAACGTTGCTCAGACTAAATCCTAATAAAAACACTTAAAAAAGTGTAACTGTTTCTACTGTGCTTATAGTTATTTACTGTATTTGAATTAAATAATAGTTAATAGCTTTTATTATCAGTACATGGCAGTGACACCTTTACCTCAAATGTGTTTCAGATCACAAACTGAAAAAGTAAGCGGCTTTTATGACAAGCAACGGTTACAAAAATACCTTTGTAAGTGACCAACACTGCTGCCTAAAATGCTGTCAGAATCATACAAGTATTAGCGGTAATGCCATTTATTTAAAATTTACACAAGTAAAAGTATTTTGTCATTTTCTGTTCTACATGATCTCCTTGCTCTTATACAGTGATTCTCACCATGTAGAACTTATGCTACCAGTGGTATGCTAGCTCCCGCTAGTCGTATGCGAAGACTGCCTACGGTTCAGTTGTATTTAACTTTTAAGAACAATAATAAATACTTACATACATTTTAACTGATGTGTGATGTACAATAACTTTTAATTCTTAGGCTATGCTAGGTTTTTAATCTTTTTATTAAGTGCTAATGCATGTTACAGTGCTTGCAATAATATTTAAAAATAGTTTTTAGTACAACAACTGTGCTACTAGGTTTTTAATGTTGGTCACGATGGTGGTACTTGGAGAGAAAAATATTTTTTGAGGTGCTACTTGATGTATATTTGGAGAACCACTGTTATAGAGCTTTTGTCCAATAAGATTTGAGCTCTTTGTTGCTATATGAGAAAGCTGCCTGCCATGTCACATAATCAACGCAGGTAGCCAGTTTGGGTCGAAATAAATCAAACCAGTGGAACTGAGTGATGTCATTGCACTGTAGTTAAATTTACAATTAGGTCTCATCCAATTATTTTTTGATTTTTGATATGATAAGTAGTCTTCGTAAAATGGCTCAAGTGAATTTTGTTTTTTGGTGACTCCTCTTAAAGTGAGTAACTTTGTTAAGTCTCGGCCCTCCACTGTCCCCGTAATGTAATATTCCAGTACTTTTTTTTTTTTTTTTAATATATCCACTCACTCACACAAGCTTACTTCTTGTAAGCCACACATGGGCCTCTCCCAGGCAGAGGATCGAACCCACGCCAACCGGCACCAAAGGCAAGTGACGGTTCCACTCCTCCACCTGGAGCCCCAATATTCCAGTACTTATACCACTGTATGTCAGACACAGATGACAAAATGTAACAAAAGGAAGTTGTATTACAACTATAAGACTTTTGACTGTTTCATTTCAGAATGTGTATTTATTACTTTCTCACTAACTAGCTTGCTTGGACACCAATTAAAGAGAATTGAGACCCAGACATTATGTCTTCCTAAAATGACTTTATAGAGACACAGTATCAGTGCATTTTTACGCCAGGATCCCTGAATGGAGTAATAAGAGCCTCACCATCGAGTATATTATCTCAATATTGTGTATCTACAGCAAATTACTAGACAAAAGTAAAAATAGTACACATGGGGTGTAATATACACATAGTGGAAATCGCAAATGAATTCAGTGATTACTTTGTGAACAACAACAACAAAATTAAGTACACTAAAGAATTCTAATACTGTACTATTTTTCTCAAGATTGTACTAGCGAGTGAATTTTTTTAACATTGTTCAAAATTTTGCAAACAAAATAAAATCAAATGACTATACTGTACATGTCACAGATAAAGCAAACCATAGACGAAATAATTGGGCCTTTCACATACAATTGTCATTTGTCATTCGTAATAGGCATTTTCCCAGAACATATCGAGAAAGCCAAAGTGGTTCCACTTTTCAAAAAAAGGAAATAAAAATTCAAGAACAGACCCTCTACTACAGCTCTTTTATTTATTTATTTATTTATTTATTTTTATTTATTTTTTATTTTTTTATGTATGTGATTTGCCTTGTCTACTACAGCAATAATGGAATTAACAAGAAATTTCAAAAACCTTGCATAAGAAACATGTTTTAGTAAGTGTTTTTGTCAGTACATTTCCTTCTTTATGTAAATGACATTGTACAGTAACTGTTTGTTTGCAGAAAACCCGTGTATGATACAGTCCTCTGATTTGCCTTTTGCTTTCAGGTTTGTGCTTTTTTTTGTGCTTTTTTCCACACCACATGTCCAGATAGTCCTAATGTTCATTCAGCAGCTGCAAACATGGCATGACTATTTTTCGCAGCGGTGTGCGAGGTTCTCCCAGTCAGCCTTTCCGCCTCTTCTTGAATGATGACTTCAATTTGATCGTCCAGGCTGGAGAAGCATGGCCTCTCCTCAAAGTTGTAAACCCAGCACTGCTTCATCAAACCGTACACCTGCAACATTTTCAGTGACATTGCATTGGATACTTGCATTTTTTTTCATGACAATTATTGTCAAAAAGATGCTAAGAATTATGTGAGATTATTAATAAAATGGTGCTTATTTTATGGGATTATTTGAAGGTTTTACCTTGTGTGGGCAGTTTGGAGGGGGAGGCAACCTCCAGTTGTCCTTGAGGATATTTAGCAGATGCATTGAAATGGATAGCCCATGCGCATTGGTTCCAATTTCCTGCATGCAGAGCTGATACATATGTGATTAATTAAACTTGTCTGGTTTGACGTCAATTAGTCCTCACCTCACCTTTTTTGGGCTGGAATTCACATCACAGTAGGAAAAGAGCTCATGAAGAACAACGCCAAAACTCCACACGTCTGACTTTTGGGAGAATCTGAATTCGTTGATGGATTCTGGGGCATACCTGCATTGAACACAGATGCAAATAACAGAAGTGCCCTCTCACACTTGTTGTTTTCAAAAATGAAGAGATCTACCAGAAGATGGGGCTCTCTCCAGGCTGTTTGACTCTGTAGTACTCTTTCTCCAAAGGAACAATCTTGGTCAGTCCAAAATCAGCAATTTTCACCAGTGACTCACTAGCCACAAGGATATTTCTGGCAGCGAGGTCTCGGTGCACATAACGTAACGTCTGCAGGTACGCCATGCCCTGAAAGACAAAAATATTGCCACACAGGACAGGACTGGATTATTTGTATGGTGTGATTCAGACCACCATTATTATTTTTGGGTCACAGTACACAGTCAATTCTGTACAGTAAATTTGACTCTATTTAGAGTGGGACCAAATAGACTCACTTTTAGAGTAATATTTACACTTGGGAGAGAGTAAAATAAACAATTGGAAAAAATAAAAGTGGCGCAAGGTAAAAACGATGTCTTTGGTCTCTTGGTGTGATTGTCCCTGGTCTATCATATAATCAGAATATTTGAGTCCGTTCCACTTTAAGACATTGTGTATGTGCTTACTTTACTGCTCCACAAAGCAGCAAAACAAAACTCAGTTCGGCTAATTCCTATTTTTTTTTAAGCGCATAACAGTAAAGTTCCTCTTCTTTGTTAAAATCATGACTCTGTGTCACATGCCAGGATGTCATACTATTTACACAGCTGACTCAACTATCATCATCCTGCCTACACATCCTGCATTGGAAAAACAAGTAAGATGAGGTTTTACTGACCAATAGGATTGGAAAAGACATTCCTGCTGGACTGACCCTCAAAGAAACAACATTGTTTCATATCTATTAAGTATAGGCATCATAATTGATTATTACAGGGACAGTTCTATGGTCAGCGGTTTAGTGGTCCTGAGCTCCCACCCAGGCAAGATAAATGTAACCGTTTTGTACGTTTTAGCACAATTTCACTCCAACATTGAGGAAAGAGAACATAACACTGGTCAAGGACATTTCTTCAGTGAGATTTTCAGTAGAACCTTGGCTTTAATATTAACTCACACACAGGACATACAGCTAGCTTCTCCAATTCCTGATGTTGACTCTGACCGCCTGAAATGTTTACTAGCTAGTTAAAAAAAAGAAAAGCATCAGCTAACTTCTACCTGCAGTAATTTTGTTAAAATACTGTCTAAACAATGTACTGGATGTTAAAGTGATACTCGACTCAATGAGCCATTTTCAACAGTGAGAAGATAATAGTTTGTCTATAATTAATGTGATAACGTCATTACTTTTCATTAACAATTAATACCTTCAAAAACTAAATTTGCTACTTGCTGTCGACTGAAAATGACATCAGGTAACGACCAATCATGGCTCAGTTTGCTGACCAAACCCAGAAAACAGGTGAGCCGTGATTGGTCGTTACCTATTTCCTCAGCACAGGTGATGTCATCTTTGGTCGACAGCAAGTGCAATGCACACCTGTATAAAATTCAACAACCTAAAAAGCATTCCACGTTGTGAAAAGGAGTCACTTTAACACTATTTAACAGTAAAGCTATAATAAATAACTCAACTCAACTCAACTTTATTTATAAAGCACTTTAAGAACAGGCGTTGCTGTATACAAAGTGCTGTACATAAACATCAGTTTTGCAGTAAACAAGAACAAAGCAAACATTTTGAGTGCGAATACAGGTTTTGTTTTTTGTTTTTTTTTTTACAAATAAATACATTTTACATCAGTGAATAAATAAGAAGTAGTGAATAAAGAGATAAATAAATACATAAATAAGTAGACTAAACATCAAATAATGCATATGTGTGGGGAATTGGGTCAATATGTAATTTACAATTTTTAAAAATGTGCAGAAGTTCACGTTACTTCATGTTCAAAATTAAGCTCTTAATAGGAAATGAAAAATGCACTGTGCTGTCACCAATGCCTATCATTAAACGCTTATGCCATCTCCAGTCAGAAAAATGACCTCAACACAAATCAATGTCTCAGACTCTTTTTTTTTTCAACTTAAAACATAAAGTTGTTTATCAAAGTAACTGTCCAGAAAGTGACGTTTTTGCATTCAATCATTGATCGCAGGCATAGTCAACAAACCTTGTGGTGAAAACTGCATGCAAGGTTACTTACTTTACAGATCTGTGAAGCAAAGAGTAGCATGCGCCTGGTGTTGATGTTGTGTCTGTTGTTTTCTGTATACACAATAAGACTTCCGTGTGGTAAATACTCCATCACCAAACTCACGTTGAGTCGCCCTGAGAACAAAATCCAAGGTTGCCATCTTTACATATTGTTTGAAGCACTCCAAATCACAATAAAGCTCCGAACCAAATCACAGAATGCTTCAAAGATGAGAAATTAGGTCCTATATGAATAACACCTGAGGTTCAGAAAATGGATGGATGGGTAGACATTTGCATTACCCATGCTGTAGCAGACCCCTCTATACTTGACAATGTAGTCGCAGCACATCATGCTGAGGGTTTTGATCTCCTTACGGAAGTCCTCAAGGGTCGATTGCTTATTGGGCTGAAGCTTCTTCACAGCAACCATCTCACCTGTGTCATCTCCAAGTGGGTCGTAACGACACAGTTCCACACTTCCAAAATTTCCCTTTTGGAAAAAAGACATCATATTAACTTCATCAGTAGTTGTTATGTCTAAAAAGCATGTGAAGTTGAGCCCAAAAATATTCATACCTACAAATATCAAGCAATCCCATCTCTTCCCCCTATGCTCACAATAAAAAATAAAAATAAAAAATTGTCTGGGGCACTAAACTGCAGTCATATATTTCTATGGCATAAAACCCATTTAATTAAAAAAATGTTTAAAAGCAAAGTTCAATATTATTATTTGAATCAGACATGAGTTAGGAAAATTGTAGAAATGATTTATTTATTTACTTACTTTTCTCTGATGTATCAATATGAATGTAATGAGAATTGTATACATGAATATGTTGATGTATTATTATTGTGTATTTCTATTAATTTTATTTGCATACGCAATATGAGTAGGATTATATATTTTCTTTTATTAAAATGTAATCTATTGTATCAACTATGAAATAAGTGATAGGATACGAAGAATAAGGGGTGGGACTGGATATGTTTTCAACTTCTTCCTACTCCCTTGAACATATAAATTGACATTTATTGGATGTTTCTTTTATTTTACTTTTAACTTTCTTTGTTATTTGTGTTTATATTTATATATATATATATATATATTTATATATATATATATATATATATATATATATATATATATATATATATATATATATATATATTTATATGTTCAATAAACTTCAAACTAATATGTTTCATGTGTACCTTTCCAAGTAAGGAGATGTACCGCAGGTGTCTCTCCTCAAACAATGTCTGGTCCTGCAGGGCAGGACGAGATGCTTGGCTCACTGGGTTGAGTGTGACAGGCTCAGTGGCATGAAGTATCACATAGTCTGTCGGGAAAGTACGAAAGAGTTTTGTTTGGGTCACTTTTTCAGAATGGGTGCATAGAGCTGAAGTCGGATAATAAGAGTAAGAGCACCTGATGTGATGAGAGAGTTGAGCTCCCGGTTGAGGCTGCGACACGAAGGTCTCAAGGCCGCCTTGTAGTTCATACACTGGCTGATCAGCTCGGCCAGCTCTGTCCATTGAGAAGGCGCCAACTGATGGAAACTCTCGTAAAACTGCTGCTTCTACAAACAACAAGACCATATGACCATATTATGTAAGTCTCCACTTTGCCTACGTCGTTTTATAGTGCAGTAAGATTCAAGATTCAAAAGTGTTTATTGTCATATCAGCAATTGGGAAACATGTTGCACCTGTTCAATTAAATTTTTACTTCCACATGAAAGATTTAAAAAAAAAAGATGAATACTAATACAAAGGAAAAAAAAAAGAAAAAAGAAAATACAATGAGGGCATAGTAATACAAAATAAAGGAATACAAGAGTATGTGAACTTACAGTATATATGTAACTGTCAGTTTATAGTACAGAACGGCTATTGTTTTATGCAACCTGCCGGTAACTCCCAAGATGGCATGTGATACAACTGTTTTCCCAGGCTCTAGTGCCACCAGGTGGAATTTGTTACACATATATACTAGGGGTGTGAATCTCTGCACTGAGGACGATTCGATACGCATCTCGATGCACTCCCGGCGATACGATACTTTAACGATACATGGAATTTTCTGGTGATGCGATGCGATACGATTCACCCTCTTCATGACGCGATACGATGCGATAATCATTTAGTTAAAATCAATGCGATCCGATCACGATTTGATGTAATTTGTTGCGATACGATGCAATTTAACGAGGCAAATAAGCAAAGGGAAAAAAATAAATGGAAAAAAATACATGGAATTCAGTATTGTACTACAAGTTATTTTGCTTTATTCCTCATAGGTACTTGGCAGTAAATGCAACAAAATTGCTGTTTTTGCCATCTTAAAAAAAACTCAATGAGTAACTTAAAGTGACACTTTCAATAGTGCAATAGTCACCATTGACATCTAACCCCCCAATGTATTTTATTATTTCCTCCTTAGCTCTCTCCCTTATGGTCATCTGTGGTGCTCTCACTGTAGCCAGGAAACCTCCAAGCAGCTGGTCCATGGCTGACCTTTTCTTGGGAGGCTCTAGCCTAGCTCATCATCTAGGTTAGACAAGGCAAAGCAAGACAGGACAAAAGAGACGAGTCACAGCAATAAGTCGACAATAATATCACAAACACAACAACAAAAAACAGACAATATAATGCACATCCCACTCTTGGTGCGGATACATTAACAGAAATCATAAACAAAAGCATAGTCTCATAACTCACTTTGTACTGCTCCAAAAAAAGTCACAGCCAGCTGTGTGAACCT